>NW_019174604.1:270864-275302 GCF_002260705.1 Seriola dumerili | reverse complement strand
CATCATCATCACCATCATCATCATCATCATCATCATCATCATCATCATCATCATCATCATCAGCAGCATCACCATCATCAGCAGCATCATCATCATCATCATCAGCAGCATCATCAGCATCATCACCATCATCACCATCATCATCATCATCATCAGCATCATCAGCATCATCATCATCATCATCAGCAGCATCATCAGCATCATCACCATCATCACCATCATCACCATCATCATCATCATCATCAGCATCATCAGCATCATCATCATCATCATCAGCAGCATCATCAGCATCATCACCATCATCACCATCATCACCATCATCATCATCATCATCAGCATCATCATCACCATCATCATCAGCACCATCATCATCATCATCAGCACCATCAGCATCATCATCATCACCATCATCATCACCATCATCAGCATCATCATCACCATCATCATCATCACCATCATCATCATCACCATCATCATCATCACCATCATCATCAGCATCATCAGCATCAGCATCATCATCATCACCATCACTATCATCACCATCATCATCATCATCATCGTAGAAGTGTTCACACCGGCAGCAGCAGACATTTTAATCACTGACCTGATGTATCCAGAGTAAATTAAGACAGGTAACCGCGCTGTGTTGCAGGGGTCTCCATGGTAACAGGGGTGATGGATCTTGACACATGTAAATATTTCATCAGGTGAAGCAGAGAGGTCGGAGGTCACACACCACTGAGAGGAAAACTAAATGAACTACAGGTGGTGTCAGGTGTTGGGGGGGGGGGGGGGGGGTTATTTACATTTACCTTTGAGCTGCATCCTGTGCATGAAAAGTGCTCTATAATAAAGTTTATTATTATTAGTAATAATTAGAATCATCAGCTGGTTGTATGAACCTGATTAAACTGTCCTCTAACGCTGGGGGAGGAATAATGTTCAGGTGTGGAGCATAAACAGCACTGAGCTCAGAACATGAAACCAGGTTTAATGGGGTATGACAGGGAGTAAATACAGGACACACACACACACACACACACACACACACACACACACACACACACACGCACACAGGTGGAGCAGTGAACTGTAGCTGTGATGTATAATGGATGAGGGGAGGCAGCAGGTGATAATGGCGGAGCTTCTCCATGAAACTGAACGCTCACCACGGTCACGGGCCACAAACAGCTGACACACCTCACGACCAATCACACGTCAGCGTCTGTTTCTTACATCCAGCGACGTGAAATCTCAATGTGACAGGATGAAGTGTCACTTTGAGTTCGTCCCTCGACTGTTTCTTTCTTTAGGTTGATATTTTGAGGGTGAAGTGACGGTCGTCATGGGCAACACAACACTTGTAATGTAACAGGGACTTTTAATGACAAATGTATTGAGTTACATTTTATATATATCGTATTTTTTTTACATAGTTTTAAGATAAAGGCCAATTTTCCCAAATAGTTTATTTCATTAAAAACTGCAGGGCAGTCGTCCTTTGTCGGACAGCTGTTACAGATGTTTGTGTGTTGGATTTCTCTCTGCAGCCAAATGAGTTTTTTTTCCAGGGGTTTCCAAGGTACAAATCCAGGGGCAACCCACACCTGCCTCCAGCTTTAGTTCTGTCCCAAAGAACAAAAGTTGCTGTGGTTCAAAAAACTTTTTAAAAGGTCTGGGATTAAAAATTTAGTAAGGTTAAGGGACCTTTGTTGTCATGGTTACAATAATAACCATGCAGTTACGGCTAGAGAACAGTATGAATGAAATGTTCAAGGTCCACATACTTTTGTCCACGTGGTGTGGTCACTAAATTTTACTTTTGTACTTTGAGTAACTCTTTAACTTGTAATGGAGAATATATTATATATATATATATTATATATAATGCAATAATAGTATTTGCATTAACTGTGTTGTAGTTTCATGCCATGTATTCTTTTATATTACTCCATGCTCAGACTTCAGTCCTTCACAGAACAACTTCATTTTAATGCGTCATGTTTCAGTATCCAGACGCCTGCTGCCCCCCTGTGGGCAACCCGCCGCACTGCAGGAGTGTTTCCAGTCAGTGTTCGTGACAGCTGACCTGTCATAGGTAAAGACACACAACATTTGTTTCTTCCAATTGATTCTAGTCAGAAATGTCTGTCACATCAATCAATCAATTTTATTTAAAGTTAAGAATCACCCGAGAATATTTTAAAAATATTGATAAAGTATCTGAAAGAAATGTAGTAAAATATCCTGAAAAAACATCTGGAAAATTTTTGTAAAACATCCAAAAAAAATATAAAATTCCCGACAAAAATGTGTAAAATCTGATAAGAAGAATAAATCATGGACATCACACCGCAGGCAACAAGGAGACGTAATAAGAAGTGTATGAATTTCTCATCATCACAAAATATGGTTTAAGAGAAAATACAACAAAATATAAAAACAACCTCGTCCACGGTCTCTGTGGCTCCAGGAAACCCCGTCCACTTAGTTTTGTCACAGCTGCAGTACTTTGTGTCTGGGGTCTGAACATCTGTTTTATGAAGATTCATTTCCAACATCAGTCTGGATTAAAATCCAAATGAGAATCAATACTGGTGACAAATACATGTTTCATGATGTGCAAGTAAAAACAAGATTAATCAAAGTGTTTGAGGATTTGTGGGTAATTCACGGTGTTCACTGACACACTGTCACAACCACAAACAAAGACCAAACAATCTAAATACAATTATAAAAACTATTTTACAAATAAATAAATTATTTTACATATATACAGTTTGTCCAACTTCCATCTGATTGCATTTGTTTTTAAGATAAAAAATTCCTGCACATTTAAAAAACACAAATACACACACTCTTCACAAATACATGTTGTGTTTAAGTGCTGTTGGAAAACTCTGAACTCTTCAAGTTCGGCTGTATCTATGTGTAAAATAGTTTTGGTATTTGTTTGTGGATTTGTGAACATTTTAAATTATTGACAAATCATCAAACACGTTTGTAATATTCAGATCCTTCACTTAAGTAAAAAATACTAACACCACACTGTAAAAAAATACTCCTTTCAAAGTAAAAGTCCTGCATTGAAAATATTACCTTAGTAAACATATGTAAGTAGAATCAAGTATAAAAATGACTAATGGCTGCGACTCATGATTATTTTCTATCATTATTTTCTATATTGATGAACTGATTGTTTTATTTGTCTCTGTTTGTTTGGTCCAAACATCAAAGTGACTAAGAATAGATTAAAATCAAATCATCAGAAAGTTATCTAAACCTTGATCAGAGTAATCGCCAGTTAATTTTACATTAATCAACCATTAGTTTCAGATTTACTTTTTTAACAGATTTAATCTTTAACAGATGATGATGTTTCATAATATAATAAATCCTAGATCAGTAAAAAAGCACATTTTCCTCTGAGATGTTTTGGAGTAGAAGTACAAAGTACTATGAAAATAAAATACTCAAGAAAAGCAAAAGTACTTCAAACGTGTGCTTGTGTGTAGTCGTGTGTGTGTGTGTGTGTGTGTGTGTGTGTGTGTGTGTGTGTGTGTTTGAAAGGAGCTTGTGTTGAAGCGCGTGACCTCAGGCCAGTTTAGTGATGGTGACGCCGCCTTTGATCCACAGCGTGTCGATGTCGCTGAGTGACGTCAGTCTGTGGTAGAAGTCAAACAGCTGCTGTCCGTCCACAAACACACGAAAGCGACTGTGTTCACAGTGAATCTCGATCTGCCGAGAGAGAGAGAGAGAGACAGAGAGAGAGAGACAGAGAGAGAGACAGAGAGAGAGAGACAGAGAGAGAGAGAGAGAGACAGAGAGAGAGAGAGAGAGAGAGACAGAGAGAGAAAGACAGAGAGACAGACAGAGAGAGACAGAGAGAGAGAGAGACAGAGAGACAGACAGAGAGAGACAGACAGAGAGAGACAGAGAGAGAGACAGAGAGAGAGACAGACAGAGAGAGAGACAGAGAGAGACAGAGAGAGAGAGAGACAGAGAGAGAGACAGAGAGAGAGACAGAGAGAGAGACCTTCAGTCACAACAGGACAGACTCCATGTCTCCCTGACTCACGGTGAGTAACAGGTTTCCTCTCGGCCTTATTGACCTCCACTACACTGTAAATGACTGTTTCATTATTTACCCAGAAACCGACCAAGTGCTGTAGAGCTGACATGATTGGTGGAGGTATCGATTAGATGATCAATAAAGTCCTTTTTAAATAAGAATATTTGTTTATTTCTCCTCCGACAATAAAACATGTAGAATACGTCAACTTTAACTTCAGGGATTAATGCTCTGATATTTTATACACTGAGTGATCAATCGATTATTGTGATCAATCAAATTCATCCAGACTGAAATGATTTTCATTTGACTGGTTACTAGCTGAGAGTCTTGGCAGCAAACTGGTGGTTACCTGCAGAGCTGTTA
>NW_019174604.1:207217-270839 GCF_002260705.1 Seriola dumerili | reverse complement strand
AGTGGAGGTATCGATTAGATGATCGACAGAAGATTAATTGGCACCAATTTACCAATTAACTAATTGTTAAATAAAGTCCTTTTTAAATAAGAATATTTGTTTATTTCTCCTCCGACAATAAAACATGTAGAATACGTCAACTTTAACTTCAGGGATTAATGCTCTGATATTTTATACACTGAGTGATCAATCGATTATTGTGATCAATCAAATTCATCCAGACTGAAATGATTTTCATTTGACTGGTTACTAGCTGAGAGTCTTGGCAGCAAACTGGTGGTTACCTGCAGAGCTGTTAGTTCACCTCCTGCAGGTAAGTGTCCACACTGAGCTGCTGCCTTTAACACTGGAGAATCAAGCTTTGTGAAAACAGACCAGTCTCCAAACGTCAGTTAACCAGCTGAGATTTGCTGGACGTCTTCCCTCCTCCGCTCCGACATCAGACGTCACTGTTATCAGTTCCATCATCATCGTTTGATCCGGATGATTTGACTGTTTGACGGTGAGCTGCTCCCACACATTCTTCTTCTACAGCATCATGTGCTTCCTGTTTTTATTAAATGATGAATTTCTTCTGATCATAATGTAATAATTCATCCAGTCTGATGATTTGAATTATAAACCAGTGCTGGGTTTAATCAGCTGCTCCACATCCAGACTCTGGAACCTGAAGTCACTGTTTTCATTTTGTTTCTCAAAGCCTGTGTCTTAAACACTTTATCTTTATATTAATCTGTCAGGGTGGGTGGGGACTGGGTGACGGAGGCCCTGTTGGTTCTTGTAGCTTCCAGTATTGGGATGTGATGAACAAGTCTATGTGACAGTTTAACCTGAACACACTTTCAGCAGCTCGACCTCTGACCTTTGTCTCTGATCAGCAACAGCTGACGGTGATGTCACGGACGGGCTCCGGTACCTTGAACGGCTGGTCTGTGATGAAGGGGAAGAACGGCACGGCTCTGTCGACGTCTCCCCAGGATCCTGACACGCAGGCCCTCCGCAGCACCTGACGGTCCCTGAACCTGACGCAGAGCTCCAGAGCCACGTCGGGCGGAGGCTCCCGGGACGTCCCACGACCACACGTCAGGGCGACGTAGAACCTGAAGAACAGAGGGACCAAGAACCAGTCAGAACACTCAGCTGGCGCCAACTACCATCATGCATTAGGGCAGTATTAGTGGGAGGATCCGTTCCCAAAGTATCAATAACAGCAGCAGCTGATTAATAATGTATTCACCATCGTTCTCTACGTGGCAGAGCATTAGCTGCTTTTATCAATAACAAGTATTGATATCACGCCCCACTCAGACTGGATGAGCTTCTGTAGGAGAGCTTCAGTGATTTCAACATTACCTGAACTGATCAGTGATTTCATATTCAGAGTTTATAGATAATTACAGCCACGTTTACCTTCTGTTTCTCCTCATATCTTACTTTTTTTTGACGTGTAAAAATGGAGTAAACCACAAATGTTGTTGTTCATCTGACAGATATATACAGGAACCCATAGGAGGACGTAAAATATGAAACCTTCAGGCACCATTAAAGATATGCTGAATTAACTTCCTGTTTGCAGTGTAGCCACGGACGTACAAACAACTCTCTCTGGATTATTGTGACACTGAAGAAAACTCAGTGACGATTGTCAGGCGAGTTCTGAAGTGTCTTTTTTCCTGTGGTTTCTACGCAGGTTTATGGAGGTTTATTCAGAAATAAAGACACTTTCAGGAAGTGTGAGTCACACTGAACGATATCAATGTGTTTCATGTCTGTGTTTCAGGTTTGACTGAGTTATGACTCTGAGAAGAAGTGAGATTTCTGACTCAAATTCGCTTCATTCAGAATCTCTCTCTCTCTCTCTCTCTCTCTCTCTGAAGAAGTGAGTTAAAACTGAGGTGAGGAGGACGGACGTCACCTGTCGGGACGGGAGTCCACAACACCCATCACTACGACCTTCTTCCCCGGCCGCATCCCGCCTGTGACGTGACCTCTGAAGGGAACCGCCTGCACACACAAACGTTTACATGACTCATCGTGATTAATTATTCAACCCGGATCTTAATGGAGTCGTAGTGATGAAACAAAGACATGGACGCCTGTGAAAGCAAAATAAAAACATGTAAAAACTCAGGAAACAGGGAGTGGTGAGAATGAAATGGTGATGATGAAAAGCTGTAACATCGTAAAAAAAAAATGCAATTTAACAATATTACAAAATAAAGGTATAATTTTACAAGAAAGTCAGAATTTTTCAAGATAAAGTTGTTGATATTTTCAGAATAATGTCACAATTATACTAGAAAAAGTAAAATTATGTTTCCTATAAAAAGATAATTACAAAATGTTATGATTAGCTTGGGTAAATCAAACTACATTTTTTACTTGTAATTAATAAAATGATTCTTTTCATGATAAAACAGTTTTCTGAAATTTCTAACAATGTGACTTTTTTCTGTTTAATGCACCAATGAAATTTTTTCATAATGGGTCTGTTTATGACTTTATTCTCATGATTTATTTTTTCATTTAAACTTCTGACTTTCTTCTTGTGTTATTGTCGCTTCATCCTCAACAGTGACAGTAACATGAATTATATTAAAATTCTCAATAAAGAAAAAGAAAAATACATTGAAATAAAAAGAAGTAGCGTGAAACAAAAAGAGTGGAAGCAGGAAAACGTGTACAGATGTTACTTTATATGGTTTCATATTTGAATATTTAAAGTTTGTTTATTTATTACACCGAATAAACAATATGACTATGAATAACAGTTTATTCTTGGAAAGAATCGACACATTTTTACTAATTTCCCAAATCTGCATCTTGCTTAAAACTGCGCCCCCAATTCAAAAGTTTCTCTCATGTACATTTTAAATCCACGCGTGCACACTATAAATTTAAAGTAGTTACTTATTGACTTTGTTTGTTGATTTAATGTTGCTGTTATTAAAATCAGGTTTTTATTCAACACGTGTCTGTCATGTTACCAGATTCCTGGGAGCGTCTCGGTCGGGGGAGCGGCCTGTCGCTTTACTCTCATCAGGTGCACCTCTCTGTGGAATCCCCCATTTCTGAAAGGAACAAATGAAAACAAATGTAACTTCATTTTCAATGTGTGTATTTAAATCACTAAAAATGATGTGACTCAGATATTTGCCTGAAGGTGGCGCCAGAGAAAAGGTCGTTCCTCTGGGGACCGTGAAAATCTGAGCAGTATTTGTTGAGATGGAACCAATTAAGTTTATTTACTGTTTTATATTTTTTACCAATAAAAAGTGTCAAATTTGCAGCAGTAGTCTGACAAAATAAAAATAATGATAACAGAAAGTAACATAAAATAAAATAAAGACATTATTTAATGTAAAAAAATAAAAGCTGTGTATTTCAGTCACACTTCCTGGTTCTCATTTATAACAACTGACCGACTGAGGTCAGAGCAGCACGTTCACACACCGTGTGACCAACACGTGCTACGTCAGGTCTAAGATCAGCCTGACCTTCAAAATAAAAGCAGGTGATATGAGGTTCACAGATGAAGCCACAGAATTCACAGAGACTGAAACTTGACAAACTGATACTGATGAGGTTTTACTGATTTTAGGTGAGACTGTTTTACAATAACACACTTTTATGTTTTATGTATTTCTTAATTGATAATTATAACTAAGCCTAGGATGTTGTAAAATGTACTTATGCATATATATATATATATATATATATATATATATGACATCCATATGAATGCATTTAAATGATTTAAATCTGCTATTTTACATCACAACTTCACTTTATCTTTCCTGTACTCAGATGTTTGATCTTGAAACATCAAGTTAAAATAGTTTCCTTTCCATTACATTATCATATTTAAAATGATTATATCATATAAAATATGTGATAATATCACTGCACTATTATAAAGTAGCATAAAATAATATATTATATTTTTGTTGTTTTATATATCATTATTATATCATTATTATATCCCCATACACCAATCTACCTACAATCACAAAACACAGGGATATATTATTACGTCAAATATAAAACAACACACACACACACACACACACACACACACACATACACACACACACACAGCATGTTCTTGTCATTTTTACATAAGTTTCAATAACTGTTTTTGTTTTTGCTGTCATATACCTAAGATATTAATTTATGCAGCTTTTATTTTGATAATTCTGACAGGAAGTTGCGTTGTTTCATTCTAAACAGCTTGACATTTTTTTGCCTAGCAGGTTGACATTCTTTCAAAACCCAGAAAACTGAAACAGTCGCCTTAGAAATAAAACTAAAATCACAGCAGTGCAGCTTAGAGACAGTTTGTCAGACTGAAGTGTTTCCTGTCGGTGTGTTCGGGTTTTTGCTCTCTGACCTGCTGCCTGTTGATCAGCTGTGAACTCACCTTCCTGCCCTGCGCCGGCACCCTGTGTGTTTCAGCCATGTTGATCTGAAGGAGACAAGCAGCAGAGGAGAGAGCTGCAGGTCCAGTTTGTCCACCTCCGACGTCTCCTGTCAACTGAGTCAACACTGACGTAGAGCTTCAACCTGGCTCTTTACACTGCAACACACACACACACACACACACACACACACACACACACACACACTGTGCTCTGGTAATCAGCTGCCCCTGCATGCCTTTCTCTCTCAGGTCAATAACAACAGAGCTCATTGTGTGGCTGTAACTAACTGTAAAACCCCCCCAAAATGAAATCCTCCTCAGGTCGATGAACTTCTCTCGCAGCACAGAAACATATTTTAACACCAACGCCTTTTATTCATCCCAAAAATTACACGTTTCGCCAGCTCGTATTTTGAATGAAGGGCAAAAATTCCCATCAGTGGGTGTGTAAAAGCAAACAGACAATCCATAATAAAGTGCAGAGTTCACACAACCACTCGCAGTGACTGAACTCCTACAGCTCATGTTCAAATTATGACGTCTACAACTGATGCAGTTCTGCCATCAAGTCAAACTTCATCTGTGGAGCATCTTTCAGAGTGAAGTTCAACAGAGAAACAAACTGAGACCAATGAAATACAAAGTGAAACGATTGAAGCAGATAAAAGTCTATAGAAACTGGATAAAACAACATGTGACATTATGGTGTTTGTGTCACATGATGTTTTACTTAAACATTTACCTGGTTGTTTCTTATATATTACAGCTTTGACTTGTGCTGCACCTTGTAACCTTGTTCAGAGGAAAGTTTGATAAAGAAGAAGATTATTATTTTAATTTTACATTGAAAGATACTTGTGAGAACTGGCACTGCTCTGCAGCAGACATAAAGACCTAAAGAAACAACTATATATTATGTACCTGGTAGTAGTTCAGGAGAGATTCGGTTCAGTGGCGTCTGTTGTTTTGCATCAAATGCAAAACAACAGTCCTGATATGTAAAGGTTTTCTCCAGTTCACAAATGTATAGTTTCTCTTTCTTTTACTAAGGGTCAGTAGCTGAAGCTTTTATCCAACAAGCAGGAGGAAATAGTGCATTTGTTGGGGACTATTTTCAGCGGCGGATTAGTCCACATTTGTTGCTCTAGTGAGCATCTGTGGCAGCAGGACGGTGTGTGTGTGTGTGTGTGTGTGTGGGACTGAATCTAAATAAACTACAGTGTGTGTGTTCATGGTGATGAAATCAAGCAAAGACACTCACCAAGTCTGCAGCTGAAGGACGGAGCTTCACCCTGAGCCGCTCAGTCGCTGGTTCCACTTTTTCCCATATTTAATGTGTTTTACAGAACAATGAACAACCTCGTCGTCTTCTCGCAACTTTCCTTTTCATTTTCCACAAGGAGAGTGAAAGAATGGGAGGAAGCAGGAGGACGAGGTCAAAGGAAAGGGCTGAGCAGGAGGAGGAAACACAGGCAGCAGTATAACAACAGAGGCTCCGTGTGTTTGTGAACGCTGCACAGATCATCAGTGTCACTAAACCACGGGTCAGCTTACAGAGAAGCAGAGTGGAGCGGATCATCAGAGGTGATGCCAGGAACAACCGAGCTGCTGTGGCTGATGCTGCGTTTGTTTTGGTCCGAGATGCTGCTGGTGTAGTGCGACATCTAGTGGCAGAGACGATCCTTCACAGAACCTTCGTCTCTTTTTAACCAGGACGTTGTGTTGTTGTGGGTGGGAGGGTTTGTTTCTGTAGCCGAAAAGTTTCTTCTGTTTATTCAAAATGAAAAAAAAGACAAAACAGAAAAAGACGTGTAATAATGTTAATGGCAGATTTTTAAGAACTAAATCCCAACTGAACATTTCCTGGTAGAAACATGATTTAAATGTTGTTGGCCTCTGTAGACTCTCCACCTTCCATTTCATATGTACGTGACTCATAGGCGGAGCTAGACGGCGTCTAACAGGCCTCAGAAATGTGGTTAAAGTAGAGGGACAGACAACACTTTGCATTTTAGGCTTTTATTAAAAACGTATCTAATATTTCAATCACATGTTGTGCTATTTCTATGAACCTAAGACTCTGGTAAACCAATTTCAAACACCAAAACAATTCACCCACATCAGTCAAGGTTTGTTTTCACAAGAGATTTGGAGAATTTCAAAAAAACCTGGCTTCAGTTTTTCAGCATTACACGTTAAAAAAAAAAAAAAAAAAAGTTAACTTAGTAAAACAATGGCGAATTTTAATATAAAACAAATATTCAACCTGACAGCAACAGGCTCCTGGCTGAGCCGTGCGAAGATGCTGCTAACACGGTTAGCTGTCACAACGTTTTCTAACACTGAGACTGATGATGAATAATGGCTCCTGGACTTTTTGCACCTTCCCTCCATCACTTCTGGACGGCTGCAACAGCTTCCAGTCAAGCTGTCAGACTGTTGCTCTGTCCTCACTGAGCTATGAAGTATTATTTTACATCTTTACTATAATTTATACTTGTTACTAAATAAGATTTATCCACCTCTTTATTATGCAGACTTGTCTTGTGACAGTGAAGTTCACCTGCACCTTCATTCACAACTGTATTCTAGTTTTAATTTGTCAGTTAGTTGATTGTAAATTGTTGAAATTAATGCAGTTTTAATGTGAAAAAGTTTTTTATGGTTTTGCTCCAGGTTGCAGTTCTGGTGGGTCAGTTCCATCTGTTTCCTACTGAACACCGTTTGATGTTAAACTGGTCGATACTTTCACCTGTGAAGGTGGTGACTGTGCTAGAGCTGAACACATTCTGCTCTTCACATGTTGTTACTGTCATCTATCAACAACAGTAGAAATGAAGTAAAAGGCAAGAAAGAGAATCTGTGAACACTGAGGACAGAGCATAATAAACAACTAGAAAACTCCTGGAGAACTTTTGAATGTTGCTGCTGCTTGGTGCCTGAACTTCACTCCTCGTTTCAATCTGCACAAAGGACGTTACTTTCAGTTTCATTCATGTCGTAGAGACTCATCCTGACACTGACCTCAGTCACTGCAGCTGTCCCTCAGAAAGCCTTTAGAAGCTGTGTTGACTGAACACAATAACCTCACACTGATGGTTTAAACACAAATGTGTCCCCACAACCACAGCAAGACATGCACACGCGCACACGCGCACGCACGCACGCACGCACACACACACACACACACACACACACACACACACACACACACGCAGCAACAGAAGTTGATCTGCAATAAAGCTATACCACTATATCCCCATATAGAGGATCCCTTCTAGGATCAAACTTTTATGACCTATGACCTCTGATCTTTTTGAGACTCTTATTTTGAAAGTGTCAGTGCTTCTGTGTTTGGCAGTATAAATTGCATAAGGTTTTGTACAACAGAGCCAATAAGGTAATCCAAATCGTGGAGATGGTGTTTGTGTGTTTCTATCTATGGCATTTACGTCGCCGTGGTTACTCAAATCGCTAAGAAATTCCCGATCACGTACCGATATATTGTTTTCTCAGCCGATGTCCATACATCCACTGCACCACAGCACATGATGTGAGCTGCAAGAATAAAAGAAAGCACACATTACAAATGAATCCTCACATACAGTAACAGCATTGTGTCCAGTGGGAACTATTTACAACATTTTTACCAGGGAAACAGTCAGTGTCCAGTCTTTACACTGCACCATCCTGAATGCAATTTAAGAATATCATTAAAAGAAAAAAGAACTTTCCAGTAAAATAATGATTCAGTTACCGTCTTTGTCATCTTTGAATATATAAACTTCTTCAGCCGTAGCCACTGTCCACGACCTCCTCAGCAGCAAACAGCAGACAGACACGGTCCGAGAGCAGCTGCTGAACATAGTGGAGCATTTAGCAGCTAAAGAGACAGATTTCCCTCAGGAGCTGGTGGGGACCAAACACAGAGCTAAAAGAGAGGGAACACTGACTGAGATCATCATGAGACATCAGCTGACACAAACACCACTCCAACTGCAACAAATCAAATAATTATAAATAATGTCAATTAAAAGTTATAAATGAAGATAGAAAACGTTGTCCTGTCTTCTCTTCATCTCTTCCCTCCACTCCTCCACAGTCTTTCCACCAACAGTCACAGTGTGACACACCTGCAATGTGAGTGAAGTCAGTGTCAATCCTTCTGGGTTGGACACACTTGCTGTAGATGTATGATGTCGGCAGACGGAGGGTTTTTCCTCCAGGCAGCGGCCCCCGCTCTGCCACAGCAGCTTCGGGCCGCCTTCCTCTTTCTGTAGGCTCTGGTCCTGGATGAACTGAGGAGGGGAGTGGTGCTGGAGCGAGGGGAGGACCAACAGCACTGGATGAGGGGCCATGCTGTTCATCGTCTGGAGGAGGAGGAGGAGGAGGAGGCAGACCCCTGCTGGAGGGCCCAGGCTGCTCCTCCAGGACATTGAAGTCAAAGGGCTGTCCTTGTCCCACCTGTACCAAGGACAGATCCTTTGCTGAAGGGAGAGTCTGGCCAGCACCTGGACACACAGATAAACAGACAGTTTTAGGATTTTCAGCTTTCATTAATAGATGAATCACAGAACAGATTACAACACACCAACACAACTTTATGACAAACTCTTACCACTGAGTCCTCAATTCAATTCAGCTAATGCTAGGAATCTAGCCCTACCCCTGCTGTTGTTTGTCCATGTTTTTTTCTCTATTAAAAAGAGGGAAAAAAATAGTGCTAATGCTAGCAAGGTAGCCCCTACTGTTGTTTGTCCATGTTTTTTTCACCATTAAAAAGAGAAAAAAAATTAAGCTAAAATGCTGCTGCTAATGCTAGCTGCTAATGCTAGCAAGCTATCACCATTAAAAAGAGAAAAGAAAATTAATGCTAATGCTAGCTGCTAATGCTAGCAAGCTAGCCCCACCCCCTCTTCTGTTCTGTCCATATTTTTTCACCAATAAAGATTTAAAAAAAAAAACATGCTAATGCTAGCTGCTAATGCTAGCTGCTAATGCTAGCTGCTAATGCTAGCTGCTAATGCTAGCAAGCTAGACCCACCCCCTCTGTTGTTTGTCCATGTTTTTTTCACCATTAAAAAGAGAAAAGAAAATTAATGCTAATGCTAGCTGCTAATGCTAGCAAGCTAGCCCCACCCCCTCTTCTGTTCTGTCCATATTTTTTCACCAATAAAGATTTAAAAAAAAAAAACATGCTAATGCTAATGCTAGCCGCTAATGCTAGCCGCTAATGCTAGCCGCTAATGCTAGCCGCTAATGCTAACAAAAACGGCGGCTAGCCCGCGCCCCCCCAGCACAGGCATTGCGCCCAGCAAGCAGGGCTAGCCGCCCGGCGGCTAGCCCGCGCCCCCCCAGCACAGGCATTGCGCCCAGCAAGCAGGGCTAGCCGCCCGGCGGCTAGCCCGCGCCCCCCCAGCACAGGCATTGCGCCCAGCAAGCAGGGCTAGCCGCCCGGCGGCTAGCCCGCGCCCACCCCAGGCACAGGCATTGCGCCAGGCCAAGCAGGGCCTAGCCGGCTCCGGCGGCTAGCCCGGCCCCCCCAGCCCAGGCATTGCGCCAGCAAGCAGGGCATGCCGGCCCGGCGGCTAGCCCGCGCCCCCCCAGCACAGGCATTGCGCCCAGCAAGCAGGGCTAGCCGTCCCGGCGGCTAGCCCGCGCCCCCCCAGCACAGGCATTGCGCCCAGCAAAGCAGGGCTAGCCGCCCGGCGGCTAGCCGCGCCGCCCCAGCACAGGCATTTGCGCCCAGCAAGCAGGGCTAGCCGCCCGGCGGCTAGCCCGCGCCCCCCAGCACAGCATTGCGCCCAGCAAGCAGGGCTAGCCGCCCCGGGCGCTAGGCCCGCCGCCCCCCCAGCACAGGCATTGCGCCCAGCAAGCAGGGCTAGCGGCCCGGCGGCTAGCCGCGCCCCCCAGCACAGGCATGCGCCCAGCAAGCAGGGCTAGCCGCCCGGCGGCTAGCCCGCGCCCCCCCAGCACAGGCATTTGCGCCCAGCAAGCAGGCTAGCCGCCGGCGGCTAGCCCGCGCCCCCCCAGCGCCAGCATTGCGCCCAGCATAGCAGGGCTAGCCGCCGCGCGGCTAGCCCGCGCCCCCCAGCACAGGCATTTGGCTGATCATGGACGACTTAGCCCCCGACTTAGCCCCGACTTAGCCCCGGACTTAGCCCCCGGACTTAGGCCCCCGACTTAGCCCCCGACTTAGCCCCCGACTTAGCCCCCGACTTGCAGCCCCCCGACTTAGCCCCCCGACTTAGCCCCCGACTTAGCCCCGACTTAGCCCCGCGACTTAGCCCCCGACTTAGCCCCGGTTCAAATTAGGCTCAAAATGATTTTGAGCTTACTAAAGTGAATGTTTACAAATTATTCCAATGTTTGTAGTTGTAAATCAAACTTTGTAAACCTGGAAAATAAATCTGCATTGAAAAATTCAAGTTTGCATAAAATGAAACAATTGCACTTGTCACAAAGAGATTTGTATTTGTTGAGACTGCTGTGAATCAAACAACTGGACAAATGATCAGTGGAGGTTAAACAAAGACACCAGGGAAAGAAGAAATGCTTTTGTGGAACATCTGTGTACAGAGATAAAGAACAGAAAACTGTAACACTCCAGTGTGCAACATTCCCAGTGTGAGACACTGACAAGTACAAAGTTTGATCATTGTCACTTCAGTGTCACCACTGTGGGAACTTTTGACCAGAGTTTGACAGTTTCTTCTCTATCACAACACAGATGTTGACAAATCCATTTCTTCTACAGTGTCTTTGTTCAACTCAACACTGATCATTTGTTGAGTTGATTCAGACTTTCAACAAATACAAATCTCGTTTGACACAAGCGCAATTTGTTTCACATACGCAAACTTGAATTTCTCAAGCAGATCTATCTTACAGGTTACAAAGGTTGATTTACAACTACAAACATTGGAATTATTTGTAAACATCACTTTTATAAGCTCAAAATCATTTTGACCCTAATTTTGAGCCTAGGTACATATAGCCACAGCAACAACACAGTTTTGTTTTCCAAAAACATCTGCTAAATTAATACACATCTTTCAGCATAAAACTGGCCTGTTAAAACCTCACCAGGTAGTTACTATTTGTGGAGCTTTGGTTCGGTGAAGTGACAAACAGTTGTACGAGTAGTTCCTCATTACTCCATCACAATAAGTTAACAACCAATCAGACACAGCAAGTTTCCAAACAAGTATTTTAATTGTATTCAAGCCAAAATTTAATAATCACATCCATGTTGTTTTCTGATGCATTCGATATGACCCACAACTTAAATGTAATGAATAGAACATTTTAACTCATCTTAAACATTAGACTATGATCTGTGTGGACTTTAACAATACAAATCTCTTCTACACATGCAGCAAACTTGAATTTGTCATGCAGATAATTTTTACAGGTTAACAAATGTTGATTTACAACTACAAAACACTGAAATTGTGAAGGTCACTTTACAAGCTCAGTCATTTTGAGTCTAATTTGAGACCTATATGATATGGGATGGAGTAATGCGCATGACTTACCATTTTCTGCCTGGGCAATGGTGTGGTTCTGGCCCGAGGTGGATTCTGCCATCCTTATGAAACACAAAAGGAAAAAATAAGGACATGTCAAGCAGCTGCCTCTTTTGACTATGAAGTTTTCTGAGCATTCGAAGGACTTCAGAAGATAAAAGGATGAATTCAATCACCATTGAACCTAATTTAGCATATACTGTAATAAAAAACAAGACTTGATGAATAATCTGAACAAATGATACATGTACACATGGAAGAATTTGTTGCAGATATCATTATTATATAATAGTAATATAATATATTTATATATATCATATATATATATAATAATATAAGTATAAAAAACAGTGCAGCAACACAAAGACACTGAAAAAGAGCTGTCAATGTCCTGAACACATACAACAAAGCACAAAACTATAAACCTTGGTGCTCAAAATTCCTGCAAGTGTGTGACACTGAGGTTACAAGTACACGTACAATTTAAATTTCAGCTGTGAAAATAGGATCTCAATTCTACTTGTAACCTCAGTGTCACACACACACTTGCAAATTTTATGAAGGCAAGTTGATACTGCATGACCACATGGGTGGTCCTTGGCAGGCTATAGCAGCATGAGGAAGGGATGTATGACATCATCACAAAGGCAGACTCAGAATAAGGTTTATTGCCAGGTAGGTTTTCACTTACAAGATATTTGGCTTGCTGTTAAAGTATATAAATAATTGCTTGGAATACAAAATACCAATCATGCTTTACCTCAATACTTGCATAAAATCTGTGATGTACAAAATGTTTGTATTTACCCATTATTGCATTCAGGCCAGTAGATGTTGCAAACTGTTCACAGGAAGCATCAAGAATATAAACCCTTTGTGGAATAACTTTGCTGAGAAAATAAAACCTCCGACGCTGTGTGGACTCACATCCAGTACCAGGCACATGATTTCTGCAAGCAAAGAAGATACAAAACAGCTCAGGAAATTTTACTCACCAAGTATTTCTCTTACTGACTGTGGACTGCTTCACAGAGCCAGGTTTCAGTTCATTGCAGCCATGTTGGTTTTTTTCTTGTGTCCGTATATGTAGTCATGGCACTGTGCTCCCAGTCACCGTATTGGCACAGTCTTTGTTATGACCCAGCTAGGGGAAAAGGGAAGCAACATAAAACCAAGGTGTTATTGGTAAATCAAATTTACTGATTTACTTTATTGCGTAACCAGGAGGGTAAATAAGTAAACATAAATACAAACAAAGCAAGAGGATAACTGAAGTAGGGGAACAGGCGCCAACAAAGAGGCCTAACTATGCCGATTCTATAGCAACCCAAAACACAAGAAGCAGCACCCCTGTTCCTAATGTGTCCAACAGTCTTTTTCTAAGGGTGAGATTGCACAACAGAATTTATAAACCTAGCCAGTCCCCAACAATCAACACAGCATCTCAAACCAAATCACAAATTACACACCAACATGTTCACAAAGCGGTAACAGAGGCGAGCTGCCGATCATGTCAGCCGCCACTAATGATGTGCGGGCGGCTCTTTAAACTCTCTTCCTCTGATGCTTAAACGGCAACAGCTGTGGTGAGGGCTGCTGGATCATTGCTGCACCAATAGGAGAAGCCGTGGAGTCAGAGGCTCCTCCTCTCTGCTCCGACAGGGACAAGTCATCCATCAATTAGTGTTAAAATTCCCGAGCTTTGTGCAGCAAACAGGCTGTTAATGACAACAAAACGGATCGTGCCTTTCTTTCCCAAAGGGATGCAGAGAGGTAAGTCTAGACAGGGATATATTTTATATTAGCTACTGTCACATTTCATGCCAGTTATGCCTTCACTTGAGGGAGGGGTTGAAGGACAACATCACCAGGAGACCGAACTGTCTCATTTAATACCATTGGCGATTGGAATAAATTATTCCAGATATCTGTGATCATCTAATCAGAGTGCTGTTTCTTTTGTCTTTTTCTCTGTACTCTACAATATGATATTGATATGATTTCTCTCTATTATAATGTTTTTTCCATCCAGCCAAGGTCTGGATCTTTGGGGACGCCTACAACCTCTTGCCAGCGGCATGATGGAGGCCCTGCACCACCTCCACCTGCAGTGTCCTCACATGAAGATCTTCTCTTCCCAAACATAAACACAGTGTCTTATATGATAATATAGTATTTTTTAATGTAACACTTGTGGCCACAACATTGTTCAGTCTGATCAGCTGTGCTCTTCCTGGTTCCCTACACCCTCACTGTCGTATTACACTCTCTGCCCCATGTCAGACATACAATCACATGACTTTTGGACTCCACTGTAGCTGTAACAAACTGTCAATAGTTTAAAACATTAGAGTTCATATTTCATAGTCCTCAGCCATTATAGTTAATATCAGTGTGCTGTTCAAACAGCATCACTTATTTAGAGGGAGATTGTTACTGGAACAAATAAATATGAACTGTCTCACACATTAGGACTCATGATGAATAATGATTATACTTGTTACTAAAGATTCTGTTGCACTGTTGATTCATCTACCTCTTTTTATTAAGCAAACTTACATATGACAGTGAAATTCAGCTTTAACTTAATCAACTATTTTTCAATTTTAAATAGTTGATTGTAAATTGTACACTACAGTATTTAATTAATCCATTTATTACATTCTTTTATACATGTTTCCAGTGTTGTAAATTGTTTAAATTCATGTAGTTTATAATGTCCAATAAAGTTATTTATGAAGCTCTTGCTTTAACTTTGTTGATGGTTTTTATAGAACACATCTGGTATGAATTTTAATAGTAACATGTACAGCATTGTGTGACTATTTCTATGTTAGCTTTAATCAATAACACAAATACTAGAAATGTTTAAATGGTGTCCGGCAACACTGACAATGAAGGATCAAAAAACATGTTGATGTTAACTGGTAAACACTTTCACCTGTGGAGGTGGTGACAGTGCTAGAGATGATCCATCACTTAACCACAGTTTAATATTTATAAATTCTGATCTTAAAAGTGTTGCTACCATCACCTGTCAACAACAGCAGAAGTGAAGCTGCAGGTAAGAAACTGAACCTGTGAATCCTGAAGACAGAGAATAATAAACTAACTCATCAGCAGTTAGTCTGTCATTTCATCAGAGGAAGCTGAACTGGGAGAGGTTTTCTACCATCATCATCATCACAGCACATTAGAGAACTAAGGATGTCCATGCAGTCTCCCTTCTCCACAACCAGATGAATGGAAACAAATGGGCTGCTCTGTACATGAGGTCCTCCTTCTGTTGGCACAGATCACTCAGTTTTCACAGTGTGGAAACCTTTCAAATGACAATAAAACACAAACACTTGAGTTAAGATGCGGCTGATCACAGTTAATCACAAATATCGATCAGCTGTCAGGATAGGTGCATGAATGTCTGCTTCAGTTGAGGACTGGTTTGAGTATTAAATCAACAATCTTCTATAAGACAAATATCTGTCTACACATTTTGTAAACGTCACGTTATCTTAACTTGAACTATCACGAAGTCTTGATGGACAATGTATTAACCAACATTAACGCTGCGCATTACACTAACGCAGATCACTTAAACTGGGTCACGTGGAGAAACACAAACCAAATGTCGTTAGATTAACGTCGATTAAATTCACCTTTTTATTGGGCTTTGACTGAACACCTCCACGGGCTAACCCAGGTTGACACAGGTTATCAGCCCAGCGGGGCCAGGTACCGTTAGCATAGCAATCGCTAAGTTATCAGCTAGCGCTAGCACTAGCTGGCTAGCTTGGTTAGCAAGGTGCATCTTCACCTGAACTGTGATATCAACAGGGATGCTAACGGCTAGCAAAGAAACAGGCTGAAACCAAAATGTACTTGTCATGGGGAAACCACATGCCGTAAAGTGAGGCACACGTGCTCACACACAGAGCAGGTCTCTCTCCTCCATCCTGCTGTGTGGTTGGATATTTTATCTAACATTGTATTAAAGTATAGTACTTGCTAACGTTGACATGCACCACAAAGTGTGTTTCACCTGTCCTCTGTGTCGCACCTGTCTCCTCCTCTGCCACAGACCAGGAGCTGGCAAACCTGAGGTGGAGCAGTCCAATGTGTTAAGTAGAGGGGTTCCCAGAGGAGGAGACCAAGTGCGGCAGAGAGGGAGGGGTGTTTTGTGTCAGTCAAGGGTCAAGGGTAACATATTTTAAATGGACTTAAATTAATTTATCATTGATAATGTGTTGTATTTGAATATTGCTGTCCATGTGAACTGTTGAAGAAGACAATTTTTGTTTGTTTGTTTTTTCTTCATTTTTGTCCAGCCATTCTTCCTTTTTCCTGTAAATATCTGCACGGGACTCCACTGCTATAAATAAAATTCACTGGGACTGCTGAGTCCTGTTTCATGTGTCTGGCTGCTCGGCCGATCCTCACAGTACTAACCGGGAAAAACTGAACCGCGACTCCTCTGAGTGTCTTTGAGAACAACTGAACGCAGAACAAGACATTTACAGACACGTTGGAGCTAACTTTGATGAACTGAAAACACAATGACAAGTCAAATGTCCGACACATCGCTCTGACGTCATATCCGGATTAACAGGCAGGTCCCTCTGTGTGTCAATGACGTGGTAGCCACGCCCCAAAGCCACTCTGCTTTAACGTCTATTTTCTGTTAAATAGGACCATAATTTGAAAAATGAACATCATGTTGTGTTGAAGGAAACTTCAAACTAGAGACTCAGGGTCAGTAGGGTCATTTCCCCATAGAATTCAATACAGTCGGACTTTTTGCAGCCAGTGGAGTGGCGCCCTGATGGATATTCAATAGAATGCAAGTTTAAGGCACTTCCGCATTGGCTTCCTTTTCTAGACCCGGAGTCGATGTCCATTTTTATATACAGTCCATGGTTTTCCCACTTCCCATTTGAACCCAGCGCTGTGATTGGTCGAACTCTTCATCTTCTCTTACTCATCAGACTAGACTCTGCTGCCCCCTGCTGTTAGACTTGAGTACTGCCATATTATTAAAAAAAAAAAAGGTACAAAAACACACATACACAAGCAAGGAATAAAAATGTTTTCAGGTATAAAAACAAACTGATACAGAATCAATACAAACAGGCACAACAGTATGCTATAAAAAGATATAAAACAAGTCAATATAAAAAACAGTTCATAACACAAAACAAGATAAATTACAACAAGAATAATTTTTAAAAACAGTAACATAAGGTATAAATTCAGTGTGTGGCTTCTGTTAATCTGTTGACCTGTCAGCCAGCAACACAGCTTCCTTTACAGCCAATAGGAGCGCTGTGTCGCTGTGATGTAAGCACTGCTGTCATAAAGCAAGGCACCAAAGGAGAAAATGGTTGATTTTAGCTGTGACAGCTGTGAGGGGAAAACAGTGTCAACTGGAAATCCTGTGCTGCTTTTGAAATGGTCATGTTTTCACAATAAAAAGCAGGGATACAGTTACATGATTTATATGTGATTTAAGTTGATCAATATATCCACAAAAAAAAGCACATATCAATAATTTGTGTCATAAAAATAAAAAGACTTTAAATAAAACTGAAAATAGCTGCAGACACAAGTTACAAACGTGTCAAAAATGATTTACAAACTAATAAACTTTCCCTTCAATAATCCATGAACAGTTTACTTAACAATACACTCGGGTTGCTCCACATGTTTTTCAATGAAATTACTCTGTGAAGGTTTCTGTCATTTTTTCTAACCAGTATTTGGACTAAAAATAAAGTTTGCAAAAATGCAGATATGTTTCTGAATGTGTTAACAAAATAAAAGTCTTAATACAAAGTGTTCTTACTCTGGTTCATTTTTTTTTTTTTTTAAGAGATTAAAAATGACACTTCAATCACACGTGGTGTTTCCCTTTTTTTTTTTGATAGTGACCAAAGTTTCCTAACGAGGATCAGTAAAAGTTTCGTGAGGTCAAGCCGTCACCAGTTTTCCCAGTAGGAAGGAGAAAGACGCTCCCACAGCTAGACCCAGGACCAGGAAGAAGGTCATCAGAGAACCGGCCGTCTCACAGTCCTTGTACCGCACCAACCTGACGGACAGACACACACCATTACAACCAGCATAATGAATTTCAGCTGACCATCCAGACTGAGACGACTTCTGTCATCCTCAAGAATTATCATGTTAAAAAAACTAAACAAAGTGAGGACATTTTGAAACGCCCGTCTCATGAACACCACAGTATATCTGTATAACCAAACCACTGCAGCACACATGTAAACTATTATTTATTTAGTCATTTATTTAATCGTGTATCTGTTTATTATAATAGCAGCTTTAGGCCTCCACAGGTACTGTAATGTAAGGCACTGGCTAGCAAGAGGAAATAAAAGGAAAGTCAAGAGACGGATGTGGAGTCCTGAATGTTCTGAGCAGCGTTTGGTTCTGAACCACTGGTCTAAGATGCATTTATCACACTCAGCTGAGCTTTGAGCTCATTGCTAATGTTTCATTAGCAGGCAATGTTAGAATGACTCTAAAAAAAGCTGAGGCTGACAGGATTTCCCAGCATGCCTCCGTCCTGCCGAAGACTCACTGCGGAGCGTAGGCCATGCAGAGGCTCGCCAGGTAGCCGTTGGAGAAGGAGAACAGAGCCATGATGGTGACGAAGGCGCAGTCGTGAGTGAAGAGGACGGTGAGTCTGGGGTTCTCCACGTTACACAGCATGAGCAGAGGGATGAAGACCAGACGCGACAGCACGGCCACGGGAAACAGGCGGCTCTCCTTCGACGGCTGCAACATCAACAGTCGGAAGCAGTCGTTTAGAAATCAGAATCTTCTTTTGACAACATAGACTCAGCTTTATTTTTTTTTTTATGAATAAACCAACCAGCTGCAGACTCACCCACTGGACGAGAGACGGGGCGCTGCGACCCACCAGGTCCATGGCGTTGAAAACAATGAAGCAGCAAACACAGGTGAACACTTGTTCTGTTAGAGAGAGAGAGAGAGAGAGAGAGAGAGAGAGACAGAGAGAGAGACAGAGAGAGAGAGAGAGAGACAGAGAGAGAGAGAGAGAGAGAGAGAGAGAGAGTGAGTGACTAATATCACATCACTTTAATGAAGTTACTGTTTTTGATTTTCAAAACAAAGCTGACTGAGTTTTTAAACAAAGCAGCTGAACAGTTTGGTTTCTGTTTGTGAGCTACTGTCCTCTACTACATTTCCCATAAGCCCCCCCAAAAAATGGTGTCTAGTCTCACTCCAGGCTTCGTTGTCCTTGTAGACGGTCTGCACTCGGACTGTGATGACGGGAAACACCGACAGGGTGACGGCAAACACACACGTCACACACAGAGCCATCAACCAGATCTGCGACACACAGGAGGGTTTCATTAACCAGCCACAGCAACAACAGAGCAGCTGTTCTGGAAATCCTTGTCTGACGGACTGAAGCCCAGATCCACAAATATAGATTCATTCTCTTTAAATCAGTCAGGAGTCGTCATGAAGTTTCACCTTTTTGAAGACGGCGAGGACAGACGAGCGCTCCTGACTCTCCTCTGACTCACCCACGAACTTCCCTTTGGCTTCCAGATCTTTTTTCTCTTCAAAAAGAAAAGAACATGAACAAGTCAGTCTCTTCGTTTTATTTATTTAATTTAAATTGAATCTTTTGGCTGAAATCAGCTGACTGGAAACCGACCTGTGCTGCTGAGGAGTTCCTTCGACGTGTCCACTTTATCAGACTGACTCCTGTTCAGGTAAAAACGAGCAAACTCCTGCCGAGCAGAACAGATAAAAGATAAAACATGTGGAAAGTTTTGGTTCATTACTTCAAAGTTTAATTCCAAGTAGAATAAAATCTAATTTATAGAAAAGAAAAAGCTGTTAACTGGTAGTTTTAATATTTCAGCTGTGGAGGCCGAGTTAGCAGCTGCAGCAGCGACACGTTTATTTCCAAAAGACCAATTTAGGTTTATATTAAATTATACATCAGATTCACTCTGATCACTTCCTGTTGTTTAGATAGGTGTGTGTGCCGTGTCCTCACCAGGTGTGGCAGCAGCAGGTAGCAGAGCAGAGTCCCCAGGGTGGCCACACAGGGAGTGATGAAGTATCCCAGCGCTGCCGAGTTTCTGTCTGCGTTACCTGCAGGAGACGAGACGCCTCAGCTCCTTTTCATTCCCCACAGAATCCACACAGACACTCCCAGATGTTCAGAGTTAGTTTGCCTCTAAATGTAATTTAAATGCTATCTATTCATTTCCTGACACATTTAAGGTATTTAATTTAGTTATCCTGCCAGACCTGTTCTTTGTGTGCTTGTCTGAAAAAGTGTGTAAATCTGCAGAAGAGGATTAGGGCCGTTATTTATTTATCTTTTTATAATTCTGACTTCTTTCTCAGAATTCTGACTTTCTTAAAAAAAAAAAAAAAAAAAATCACATTATGATCTGAATTTTTCCCCCGAGAATTCGGACTCTCTAGAAAACATTATTATTATTTTTTATATGATTCTCATAATTCTGAGATTAAAGTTCACGTGTCCCTGATCTTCTCCCGTCACTGACTGTGTTCACTATTTAACCACACGTATCTTTAGAATGAAGAAGGATGCTGAAGGTTTGTTGAAATGTTTGTTGCAGCGGGGTGAGGTCGGGCTGGAACTCACTGAGGATGGAGCAGAGCATGGCGACGGCGGCGAAGATCCCGGCCAGACCCTGACCGCTCATGAACAGAGTGCTGTAACGAGGAGGGAACAGGCCGACCACGCCGAACAGACTGCTCTGCAGCACGGCGCCAAACACTGCACACGCAGAAACACATTCCTTATGATTAACATCATCATTATTGTAACAGACGCGGACCGTCATCAGAGGGGATCACACGATAATCTGTGTACGGACTCACTGTTGATGAACCAGACGGTTGCCATGGTGACAGAGAAGAAGGTGTCCGGCTGCATGTTGACCTCGACCAGAGCAGCAGTGAGGGAGAAGAGGAAGAAGATGATGATGAGGCTGAAGGCCACACGGACGCGCTCCTTCACCCTGCAGCGAGAAGACAGAAAGAAAAAACATATTCATCATCAACCAGAAACAAGTTTGTTCGTGTTTTATTGTTTAAATAAAGTTGTGATTAACTGACCACTGATACAGGAAAGAGTTGAGCAGCGTGAAGAGCAGCAGGGGCAGCTGGGAAAGCAAAGCCATCCAGCTGTCATAGTTGTAATCTTTAGTGGCGCCGCCTGACGTGGCGTTAGAGGTGGCGTTGGCAACCATGAGGCGTCCGTTAAAATACTTAAAGAGGAAGAAAAAGAAGAAAATAAAGTTTGATTTAAAAAACCAAAGTGTCTCCACAGGACGCACAAACACTTTCTTTCTGTGTAACATGAAGGTGAAGGCGTGGGCGGGAAACCTGGGAGGCCGTGATGAAGAAGTTCCACGGCAGCAGAGTTCCCAAACCGAGTAAGAAGATGATGAGGGCGACGGCATGGCCCCTGAGGAGGCAAAACACCTGAAGGTTTATATGAACTGTAGTTAGTTATTAAAGTGTTTTCTATTATTACTTTATTACAAAACATCCAACTCACCGGTCAGCAGGTGGACTCTGCTTCTCCTTGTTCCACATCCTGTTGTTTCTGCACAGAAGTCCAGACAAGGCTCTGTTGTTGATGTGTTTCTACAACATGTTGTACATGTAATAATATGAAAATAAACCTAAAGTCCATTTTATCACTGAGTCAGTGAAAAAATAAATAAGACAATAACAACAGGAACTGAGGAAACACCGAAGACTGGAAAACAAAGATAAAGATAGAGCGATAAAGATGAAATAATTAAATATTTAAAGAGAGGAGATGTTTGGAAGTGAGTCAAACCAGAAATACAGTGGAAATAAAACAAATAACCAGAAATAAAAGTAGGGTATTAAAAGGAAAACGATCCAGAAAATAAACATAGAATAAAATGACATGCCAATAAAACAGCTTCAAATGTATAAATAAACTGACGGATAAATAAAGAAAAAATCAATTAAAAGTTAGGTCTCCAGTTTGTTTTTGTTAAATATATACTGTGTGTGACATATGTGCTTCAGATGCAGTTTGACTTCATCTCTTCATCCCTTCAATTATTTGACCCGAGGAAACGCTGCTTTAAAAATCAAGTCATAACTCAAAAGATTCACATAAAATAAGCAGGTAATGTGAGCAACATCGATCTGCTGATGAAGACCATGATGTGCAGTAGAAAGCTCCTGGAAGAAGACGGTGGGTGGCCTTTGGATTAAGATTTGTTTTTGGTCACATCACGTCATGGTTTCTCCTGATGGACACGTTGTGTTTGAACACTTTTCAACTTTTGACTCTTGGTTTGGACTTTTGGTTTTATTTTGGAATTACTTCCCTTGTGTGTCTTGTTGTTATTTCACTTCCTGTCTTTGTCCTGCAGGGTTATTGTTTAGAGCCCATTAAACAGGGTCGCACAGTAAGGAAATACATTTACTTGGGTACAGTACTTGAGTATATTTTTCATGTATCTGTACTTTGCTTGAAACTTGTGACTTACTACATCTCTATGAAATACTCTTATTTCATTTTGAAAATGCTATAGACCAAACACTGTATTCAGTCCTAACGATGCTACGTTAGGTAAAGGTGAGGCAGAAGAGTCAGCACCAGATCTGAAGTCCATGTTTGACACATTTAGAAAAAAAAAAGATTCTTGTTTGAAATGTTTGCTGTAAAACGGCAATTTATTAATTGTTGATTCAATTGTGTTTTAATGGCTATTTCTATAAACCTTGTAGCATATTTATACAAGCTTTTTATTCTACATGTTCTACAAGGTCAGTGTATTCAGTAGCTTGTTTCAGTCAATAGGTTCTGTAAATACACTGTACTTTTAAAATCAAGTACTCTGTTACATTAACTCAAGTAAAAAATATGAATGAACAACTTTCACTTGTGTTGGAGTCATATTTGAGCAGGATCTGTACTTTCACTCAAGTATTGGAGCTGTGAACTTTGTCCACCTCTGCCTTTAAATTACTTTTAAGTTGTATTCAGGTGTATAAGCATACACCTGACATCACACCCATTTCTAAATGGGGAAACATGAAAAATAAAATAAATAAATAAAATGTTATTTAACCAGTGTAGGTTTCATTTCAGCTCGGTGTGAGTCTGTACTGTATCTATGGTGCTGTTCCTGTTCCAGCGCCGTCACATGTCGGACTTTCACTATTTCACTGTTATGACTCATCATCTTGCCTCATCTCCACATGGCAGAGCCAGGGCAGGAAAAGCTTCTTAAAACAGTGAAGGCAACATACGTTTGTTATTTAATGTATTAGATTCTATTTGTGTCATGAGTCAGTAACTATAACTGACTGAAGTAGAGCAGCAGCTTCTGAACTCAAAATGAAAGTCACAAAAATATATAAAATGTCAACACGTGGTCGCTGAGTTTGAATTGTAAATCAAATATATGTAATAACAGCAGCCTAACGGACTGTCCACCTGGCTACTAAAACTGTCAGTAACATTTAATTCACCTGGAATGTTTCATTTACGCGCCTTCTTTCGTTCGCGCGCCTAAACGTTGGACAGACTATCAAACTACAGAGAACACGGTCACGAAGGAAACGTGAAATAAACCCACTCGGAACTCCATTTTGAAAATCACCAGGTTTAGCAGTAATAGCGTAGTAGTAGTGATAAACACGAGGCAGGGAGAGCTCACCTGAGAGTCGAGGCGGGATTCCCGCGGTTCCAGCAGGTTGACCGGTGGTCAGCTTGAATGAATGAAACGCTGGCAGTGAGTTTGAGAGTCCCGCGCGCCCACAGTATGTAGTAACAGGAAGGCTGGAGAGGGGGCGGGGCTCCGCTGTAAACACAAAGCACGGCAGGGGTGCGTTCAAGGCCATGTGAAAAAAAACAACTGAAGTCACATGGATTCACATTCCTGAAAATAAACTCAGGACTGATGTGATATATATTTCTTTATCTTAAATTATTAAAATAATTAATCACTTAATATTAGGCTGAATTAAACACATGGACAATAGACTGATTTATTGATTGGTGACAAATAAAATACTGTTTTAGATTGATCATTAAAACAATTATTAACTAATATAGAAAAAAGTGTCCCTAACAACTTGAGTGGGTCTTCTGACATTATCTTTTATCTGTTGCACTCATAGTTTTCATCTCCTTTTCATCTCCTTTTATATATATATATATATCTACAGCTCTGGAATAAATTAAGAGACCACTACAAAATTATCAGTTTCTCTGATGTTACTATTTATAGGTATGTGTTTGAGTAAAATGAACAGTTTTGTTTTATTCTATCAACTACTGACAACATTTCTCCCAAATTCCAAATAAAAATATTTTCATTTAGAGCATTTACTTACAGAAGATGACAAATGGTTAAAATAACAAAAAAGATGCAGTGTTTTCAGACCTCAAATAATGCAAAGAAAACAAGTTCATATTTATTTATAAACAACGTAATACTAATGTTTTAACTTGGGAAGAGTTCAGAAGTCAATATTTGGTGGAATAACCCTGATTGTCAATCACAGCTTTCATGCGTCTTGGCATGCTCTCCACCAGTCTTTCACTTTGCTGTTGTGTGACTTTATGCCACTCCTGGCGCAAAGATTCAAGCAGCTCAGCTTTGTCCGATGGCTTGTGACCATCCATCTTCCTCTTGATCACATTCCAGAGGTTTTCAATGGGGTTCAGGTCTGGAGATTGGGCTGGCCATGACAGGGTCTTGATCTGGTGGTCCTTCATCCACACCTTGATTGACTTAGCTGTGTGGCATGGAGCATTGTCCTGCTGGAAAAAACAATCCTCAGAGTCGGGGAACATTGTCAGAGCAGAAGGAAGGAAGTTTTCTTCCAGGATAACCTTGTACGTGGCTTGATTCATGCGTCCTTCGCAAAGACAAATCTGCCCGAAAATTGGACTCATCAGAGAGGATGACCTTACTCCAGTACTCTATGGTCCAATCCATATGGTCTTTTGCAAACCTCAGCCTGGCTCTTCTTTGCTTCTCATTGATGAAGGGCTTTTTTCTAGCTGTACACGACTTGAGCCCTGCCCCTAGGAGCCTGTTTCGAACCGTTCTCACCGTGCACTTCACACCAGCTGCCACGTGCCATTCTCTTTGTAGGTCGCTTGATGTCATCCTATGGTTGCTGAGTGGCATGTGAATGAGTTGACGGTCATCCCAGTCAGTGGAGAGTCATTTTCATGCTCTGCCGGTCTGTAGCTTCGTTGTCCCCAATGTCTGCTGCTTGACCTTGCTCACTGTATCCCTCTTCTCTTCAACTCTTTTGGTATGGTCAATAGTTACTTTTTTGATTCCAATTACTTTTGAGGTACTACTAGCACTGTTTTTGGCATCTAGCTGGTCCTATTGCAAGAGGATAGTGATGACCACAGCAGTGGTTTTTATACTTTTCCTCATTAAATAAGATTTGGTTCAGGTGATCACCTAATCAGTACCTCATTAAGTAGAATGAGGTGTGCTTGTGTTGGAATTCAACAGACACTGGAATGGAATGGCTGTCATACATGTAAAATGTATGCAGTGGTCTCTTAATTTTTCCCAGAGCTGTATATATATACACACACTGTGATATGATCTGATCAATAGCTGCACATTATTAAGCTATAACTAAAAGATATTTAAAGTTCCATCGTTTGATTTTAATCCAGAAAGTTACAGAAATATATTTGCCACTGCTTAATAACACTGTTTTATCGTTTAGACGTGAACTAGTTAAGCTAGTTGGGCTAGTTAACTTAAAACGTTTAAACGCCTTGTCTAGAGGTCCAAAGGTCGAAATCAAACACAACGCTTTTTATCCTATGGTGATTCTCACAGTCTGGTCATAACCAAGCTAAAAGGATGAGCAAACAAGACATTGGCAGTTTAACATGACTATTTTTTACTTGTTCTTATAATATACTAATATCACCCAACTCCGAACATCAGTCAGTTTTTTAAACGCAAATGCTAAAGGTACTCGTTTTATTTTGAAAAGCTTAACGGAAGTAGGTACGGCTTTAACCGAAGGCTTGTCCAGACCAGGACAGCAGTTTAGTTGGACTCGGTGCAGAGAAGAAGCAAAACCTCACTGAGGTTTGACTCGATATAGTCATCTACCGATGAAAACTCGTTAAAACTACCGGTAGACTCTTTAAATAGCAAATACATTTTTCTGTTGAGAAGCCGTTAAACCGTCGGGAACCGGAACGGAGACATACGGGACATGAAAAGGCTTTAGGGCGAACAGTAACTTCAACTTCGGTAAGTTTGTTGTTTTAAAAAAGACAGTTTATCTTCATTCTCATTAACGTTACCGACCATAAAACGTGTTCCCCTAAAAAAAAACATGCTAAATAACATGATGGTAAGCTAACAGATGAACTTCTGTTTCAGTTCTTAACTTTTAACTGACCGAAATTCATACACGTCAACGTTAACTAGCTAACTGTTTTAACAGCGAGTTGTTTTACCATCGTTACCGGATATTTTTCATTCTTTATCTAATTTAAACATTCATAATTATATGTTTTAAAAGGCAAATAAGTTTGTTTTTTCCTCTCAAAAAAATCCCATAACACTCATGTACTTACATTAATGTTATGTGGTTTAACGCTGTATGTGATTGCCACTAAGTTTAAGATAATTTGTGGTATTTGCTATCTTTATATTTGGCATTATATTATTAGAACACTTAGATAAGTACCACTGTAATGTACCTATAGTGACTTTTAATGTGTCAGTCTATTGTTAAATGTTTTTCTTTCTTTTTTTTTTTTCGTTTTTCGTTTTTCTTGCTTCCCAACGTGTCACTATAATATATATATATATATATATATATATATATATAGTGATAGTGGGTTCTGAAGTAAGTTTAACTTTGCTAATTAGCCACTGTAGAGAGTATAAATGCTATATATAAAGTACATAATATATTATCCCAAAATACTCCTTGCTATTTACCAATTACAGGGTAATTATATGTTATCCCAAGTACTATCCCATTCAAGTGACTGGGAAAGTGGTCTCAGACTTTTGGACCCCTGTGTATATGTAGTATATTGTTCCTAAACAGGGCTCCAGCAGTGGTTGTGGATGACAGGCCGGTCTGTCCGGGTCTGTGTAGCCCAGCTGGCCTCTTTTGTTCTGGCCACACAAACTGATTAGCATGCACCATCCTACCAGAGCATCTGTCCCCGCAGACGCTGCTTTTGTTCCCCCGTTTAAAACTTGAAATTTGTCCCTTTTTTGTCCCAACTGTCCGCTCATATTAAAGGCTTATAGACACCGTTAACCCTCTTGTCCACACGCAATTGCTGACCTAGAACCTGGAGAAAGTTTCGCCTGGGTGGATTAAAGCAGAGCAGTGTGAACAGAAGTGATGGTCACAGTGGAAGCTGTCGGTCCTCTTTGAGAACAAGTATCACAATATAAATATATGGTTTCCTGTTTTTCATAGTGGAGATGGGACTACTTCTGCTAACACTAACCACAAAAAAGAGAAATATAACATTAACCCTCTGTGAAAAGAAGTACATAAACTATTCATAGAAATAGCCATCATAAATAATGTGCCTATTGTTAATAAGAAAAAATTAATCACAACATTCATCAGGATTTGAGTGGCATGTCCCCTTAGCATAAAAAAACACATGACCTAATATTTGGCAAAAATGAAAAATGTGAAATTACTAAAACCTAATTATAATGAGTTATTACAACGCTGATCTTTGTTAAAATCCTCCAGCACAGCTTTACATCTTTTCATTCAAAGATTGATGACTAACCAGCTGGTTGTTAATCTGATTATCCGCCCAAGTTTTGATCCTAACTCGTCTCAAGTAATCTATTTAAATTCAAATCGTTTACATGGTGCAACAATGGAACTGTTTCCTCAATCAGCTCATAATTGAATTATTAGTGTGTACGTAAGCACCCTTTAACCCCTTTAACCCCCTTCACCCAACACACACACACACACACACACACACACACACACACACTCCGCCTTGTTATAGAGGCAGTGTGATGTGTTTGACAGGCTGCTCACTGACACTTTGCAGCCGCACACTCTTTATCTCTGTCTGTTGCCATGGTGAACCGGGTTAGGTGTGTGTGAGTGTGTAGGCTGCTGATGGTGGTGGAGGGGTATTTCCTCTTCAGGGCTCATGTGAAAACACACTGGGCTTGTGTAGCCCTCTTTTGGTGAGCTGGTTTGTCAGTCACTACTGGAGATAACAAAGTCCTACAACAAGACACCTAAAGCTGGAATTACACTTGTTAGTGCTGCACGTTGGCGAGTTTGTATCTGGCGGTTTATTTTGTACTTTAGGTTGTAACAAATGGTGGTTAATAGTGACTGGCCACATGGCGACTAATCGCAGTACCCTTAAATAGTCTATTATCAGGCAATTGTTGTATTTTACTGATTGAAAAAAGTATGAATTAATTTGTCCTTTCCGTGCAGCCAGTTAGCGGTCCACGGCCCGGTGGTTGAGGACCACTGCTTTACAGTATGTCAGTTTCATAAGTTAAATAAGTAAATTAATAAACTTGTTAACTTGTGAAACATATGTGTAATCAAACGTTTCGTATGCTAATATGTTATAATGGTTTAAAAAAACTTACGCAGGTGATTCTGATTATTTTAGCTGTGAGATGACAGAGGTCTGATCAGCCAAAAATAGTTAGCGCATCTACTCAGGCTGCTAAGAGGTGAACAGTACCGGAGGACTGGATCTCTTTAGCAGGACAATATTACATATGGTGGGAAATATCGTGATATTCCATATTATCAGGCTTAAATGAAGCTTATTAATCTGCAGTTAGCTTTTATTTTTAGAGTCAACATTGCACTGAATAGATTTGATGAGAGATTAGAAAGGATTCAGATTTGATAAAATGCTGCTGAACCCCATCTCTGAGCATGACTATAGAACGATAAGAGTAGGAGCAGAACAGACAACGCAGTAAAAGAATTGTAAAAATATCAATAATGGCATCAGTGATGTTGAGACAGACTAGTCAAAACTAGGTCGTGGAGTGAACCTCATCTCCATGGAGCTCTGTGCTGTTCAGGCTGATTGGAAACCATGAGATCTGAGTCACAAGAGAAGGATAAAATCAGCTTTGAGCCGCAACGTGTGATTCACCTCCATGTCAGACCGTGCGGGCCGCTGTGTCGCCGTCACGAGAGGAAAGAGATGCACAACAGAGCGGTTGTTTCCAAGGAGTGAAGTCACTTTAGAAGTCATCCTCCTCATCTGGTGTCCGGTTACAGGCAGTGAATGGGTCTCTGTCCGCCTGCACTTCACTGGTCCTGTATTCACAGCCTTTGAAATAAACTCTGGTCATGATGGAGGGGCGAGGCCGGTCAGGGAGGTGCATCTCTTTTCATCATACATATGTGTTACTATAAATATCTTGAACTTTAACCCACTGAACCCACCAGATCTCCCACTTAACACTTCCAGCAGGGCTGAAGAGTTTAGAACAGGAAATCGGTTTTCAGTGACTGCTTAAAGGAGCTATTTGTAAGTTTTGCTATTGCTAACGTTTGCATTAACAGCTGTTTACTTACCAGTTTAATTAAACGAGTTCGACATCAAACCAGAGGTGGAAATCAACCCTTTTGTTTTGCTTCTGTTTCTATCACTTCTTTTTATCTACTGAAGATAGCATGCTAACCAGCTAGCCCCAGGCTGGTAGGATCACCTGGTCACTTTCTGATACCGAGTCACTGTAGCATCCAGTCTGTCCTGAAGAGTAAAAATTAAGCATCAACACTTGAAAACCAAAACCTGCAGTTCCTCTAATGACCCCTAGAGTCTGTCTACAACAGTGAGTCAATCCCCATGTTAAAACTCACCTCTTTGCCCATATTTGGATTAGCTGGGAGTTAGGGGCGGAGTCAGTCAAGATGGCAACGGTGGTGCAGCTCACTCTGAGCTTCAAAACCGTTCTTCAGAAACCTGTGGGTGACGTCACAGAGGCTACGTCCATCTTTATTTACAGCCTATGATCTAAACGCAATGATGGCCGAAACTGTTGGTAAGACTCGTAAGAAAACTGCTGTTAATGCTAACGCTGGGTATGTAGCTATAGCAAAACTTACAAATAGCTCTGATTAATTGTATTAATGATATTATTAGGAATTGTTGTTATACGCAGATGAGAAGAGCTGACAGAAGTGTGATGAAGATTAAATGACATTATTCTGCCTGATATTAAAAAGCAGCAGAAACTGTGAAATCAGACAGCTGTTGTGAGGCAGCAACAATCAGCTTTGGAACCTTCAGCTCTCTCGTTTCTCAAAACATGGTAACACAGCGGTGTGATTATCATCATCAACATCTCTTCATCGTTAAGCTGGTATATGCCACATCCTAACGTGTCTTACAGTTTCTTGTACAGTTTCCTGCTGCGATCTAAGGAACTCTTGATGTTGTTTTTTTCCTGTGACTCAAATCATTTTGATTTTATCTGGAGTCTCTGTGGAACCAGGCAACCAGCTGTAAACCAGCTTCACAGTCAATCTCATACCACAAGTGTTTTAAACCTTAAACCTGCTTAAACCTGCTATTCACCATGTTCAGTAACACAAAGCAAGCGTAACTCTTTTTCTCCATCTGAGTCCAGACTAATTTTATTTGGCTAATAAATTAATAAAAGCTAGTGTTTTCTTGACCATGTAACTGCATTAATATGAATTTGATTGTTAATAGCCTTCAAAATTTAGCATCAACATGGTCTCAAGAACCTGAATTTAAAACTTTAGGATTAGCTAAATATGAAGCTAATCTGTTTCGTCAGTGGGGAAAATGAATGTTTTGTATTAATTTTGCAAGAATCACAACATATATAATATTTCTCACCATGATGGGAACAGCTTGGGAAGGTTTTTCTCACCCGCGATTGATGCAAATTTCCACACAGCTCATATATTGTCACAGAAAAGGTGTAAATGAAGAAATGTCAGTGGCAGATTGACACAAAAGGAAATCTGATGGAAGCTCTTAATTATAGCAAACTGACAGATGTTGAAATCTGGTAGGAAGAAGTGATGGCGTTGTCAGTGTGATGGCTTTAGGACACAGCAAAACGAGGTTGAATTAAATTTTTGTTGTCATATTTATTTATGTCTCATACCTTGACATTATTTAAAGTTTCACAAAGCAACTTTGTGAGGAAAGTGTTGAAAAACCTGAAGTGAAGTAAGCAGTGTGAGGTGACGTCAGGAAACAGGAGCTCATAGTCGCTGCTGTTTAGGAGACAGTTTGGTTTTCACTTTTTTTAAGCCGGTGGTGAAAACGCCACCTGTGACAACACCTATGTCTGGACCTCCTCTGGTCAAATCCTGATTTTATAACTGTGACGTCGTCTGACAAAATCACCAAACACATAAACGAAAGACAAAGACTGAGCTGTGATTTCCGCTCTGACACAGATCACAGCCTCCGTCTGGATCCACAATAGATTAGTCTTTATTTACTTCAACTCCAGAACGTAAGAGACTTTTATTAGGCAGGTCTTTATGTCTAACTCCCTCTGTTTGATGGTCATAGTTGTTAGTACGAGGCCTTGTTCACAATGACCTCTCTCTCTCCTGCTCTCTCTGCTCAGCGTGTCTTATGTTCAGTTATTCCTCTGCCTCCTTTAGTAATAATGATACATGCAATCAAAGTAGTTTATTTGTTGTAATGGAGGCGAGGCTCAGTGTATTGGAAGCACTCCTCTTCTTCCCTGCAGTTCCTGAACAGCTGGGAAACCAGAGCGGCTCAGTTGATTGCGGCTCAGCACTCGACTGAGAAGTGGAGGAAATATGATCAGTCAGTCAGTCACATACGAGATTATAGAGCTAGCCCCGCTGCAGCAACACAGGGACATTGACTCTACAGAACAGTAAAACAACATTTTCATTTTCTCAACAGGCTCATTTATTCAGAGATATTCAAAAACCATTTTACTTCTCTGCCTCCTGTGGTACAGGTGAACTGCACACCTGTGAAGCTCCTCTGGTGTTTTCCTGACTTTATTGTTGCTCCTGCTCCTCGGTCAGAGAGGTCTGATCGTCCGTGCTGTGAGTTTTCTCAACAAACTTTAAAACCCTGAACAAACCCTAATAAATGAATAAATCAGCCTCATCAGAGCAGAGCTCGTTGTTACGACCTCTCACTTGCAGATTTGTGATGATGTTGCGTCCTCTCCAGCCTTTTGACATCAGAGCCCGGGCTCCTGAATGAATGCTCGGCTTGTGTTATTTTTTTCCTCATGGTACAAAGGATTATAACATCAGTCCCAGCGTGCTGCTAAGTGAGTCACCCCGTCACGGACGCAAATGACCCTGTTTTACACCTAACAACCCCACTCAGTGTACTTGGGTGAATACATATATTGTCTGCCACTGCTGCCCCCAGCTCCCAGCACAAAGACAGTGTGGGCGTATTGTAGTAATTCATGATGTAGCTTTGAAGCCTGCGTGTGTTTGTATGAATGTCTGAGGAGGGGTTTTAAATTTCAAATGAAATATTCAAAGTGAAACTTAAAAAACATGATTCACTTCTCACATATTTATCATTCCTCACCATCAGAAACTGTGTGTGTGAAGTTGCTAAACTGGTGTTGGTTGTGTGTGCAGGTGATGGAAACGCTCTGAGGGAGACAGCGGGAAAATCCTCACCCTTCATCCCTTCCTCAGAAAGACGCACAGATGTTTTCACTCGGACAGGAAAACATCTCCACCTCCCCCGCCTCCACCAAAGGACCGGTCAAATATGGAGAGCTCATTGTGCTGGGGTAAGATGTTCACTCACGAGGCTTGAGAAGACATCTGTCATTAAGAGCATCAGCTTTACAGTTTTGCTTTTATTATGTCTTAACGCCGGCGACAGTCAGAGCAGCAGCCATTTTGTTTTCAGGTTGTGTGTATATCTCAGTAACACCTTGACTGAACTCCTTCAAATATGGCAGAAAAATTCACTAGGACTCAAGGATGAACTGATTAGATTTTTAGTGGCTAAAGATCAAAGGTCAAAGGTAACGGTGACCTCACAAAACACGGTTTTGGTCTTGTGAACGTAACGCCTTGGTAAAAACATTCACCTGGACTTAAGGACAAACTGATTAGATTTTCGTGGTCAGAGGTCAAGGCTAGTGTGACCCCACAAAACACTTTTTAGCCATAACTCAAAACTTCACACAGAAATTTTCACACGAATGTTTAATATTTTCTCTGACTCATGATAAACAGGGGTGTAACCTGAAACTAGTCTGAGTGGCGGAGAGATACCACCATGATGAGGTGATTCTAGTTTAAGCCCCTCAAACATTTCACATAGCTGCTGACCACCAAATGGTCAAAGGTCACTATGACATCATAATGTTCTTCAAAAACACTTCTTATTCAACAATGTAACTCAGGAAGGAGAGATTGTGACCATGTTTCCTGTAACTTGGCTGGTTGGTTGAGGAAACAACCACAAGTTGGTGATTATAGTTTGATTAATTCTGCAGTTGGAATGAAAATCAACAGACGTGAAAACTTGCTGTAGATAAATAATCCACCACAGTGAGAGCTTAATCTGCTTCATCTTTCTGTGAGGAAACTTGTGTGGTAATTCAATTGTGAGAAAGGACTGTGTTTAAACTCATCGCGGTGCTTTCAGGGACTGTCACAATAATCAAGAATCAGCTTGCAGAAAAAGAAAAGCATCCAAAAGACGGAGAGTAACCAAACAAAGACAATAACCAACATGAGTTCGGTCGTTTCTCACATGTGAGAAGGTTTTGACGGTTGACTCTGAAATAGCAGATGATTGTTCTATGAATGCAACAGCCGCTGCTCATAAATACATAACTACATGATGATAGCTCAGCTTTGAATAGATAAAGCAACAAAGGGATAACTGCTGTGGAGCCGCCGTCTCACCACACTAATGTACAGAGCCAGTTCAGAATGAGTTGAGCTGCACATCCACTTTGTTTTAAGCTGCTGCTGTTTGTATTGTTGAAGTAAAACACGAGACAAGGTAAATTCTTTGTTATATGTTTAATGACATCTGGCCAGAATCTGCTCTTAATTTGGATTACATTGGTTACATAAAGATTACAGTTATGTGTGACATGTATTTGTGCATTTGCAGCGTCCCCTTCAGGGGAACAGCACCGTGCTTCAGTGAGAAATACAGTGAAACCTCGTGAGACCTCGAATTTCAGGTTGATGAGTTATTGCAAATTCTTTTCCAAATGACTTCTTTTGATGAAAATTGATTGCTGATTTGGTGTTTTTAAATAAATTATATAAAGATTATAGTTTTGTGACAGGCTAATAAAAGCCTATTAACCTCTTCTCAAGCGGGTTCACCTGGGTGAGTCGTGTGACCCAGGTGTGAATGAACCCTTTTCCGTTGTTGACTTAGCAGGTTTTTGACCAGTGGAAAAGGGGCTTGAGGCAGGCTGTTTCTGAGATGCTTGTGAAACGTAAGATTTATTGTTACAGCGCCACCTTCAGGTCCAAGAGTAGCTGATAGAATTTGTGACCCGCCCACTGATTTTGTTGAATTTTGCTCTTTTAGGGGAGAAAAATAATAAAAAGAAAAGGTTGTGATGCTGATCTGCTGCTCGCCTTGTCAACATGTAGAGGGAAGAAGATGGAAGGTTTATTTCTGTCAGGACACATTATCCACAGTTTAATGATTCGAGCTCAGATGAGTGTGATGTTTTTAAATACTGAAACTGACCTCAGTAGTTTGAAGCTTCTCTATGAGCCCAAAGTTCTTCGATATTAGACGCCGTACAAGAACTTTACTGATACAAAATTGTCTAAAATTGGAAAAATTTGTGTTTCGATCAGGAGTTTTATGATCAAACAAGATGCCAGCTTTTTGTACTTGACAGTTCCTGGTATCAGAAACATTGGACTCACGTTATGGTTGGTACCAGACAAGTACTGAGGTTTTATCCCGAGCCCTGCTGGTGGTCTGAGCATTCGATCTGATTGGATCGGATAAAACTGAACGTCTTTGTTTGTCTGACACGTTTAGATAAGAATTTGTCCACATAAATAAGATAAATCCCTTCAGCTGACCTCTGTGCCTTCCATCATTTATGTCCATGTTGAAACTCAATCCAGTAGTTTGGTTTGGCAGCAGGATGACTTAACGACTGCATCCGGTGAAGTGTGTTGAGAGACTGGGCCACAGTAACGAACACGGCTGACTGAAGGCCATTCAGTGTGGACACAGGAGAGAGGCTGTGGTTCAGGGAGGTCGGGGGACGTCAGGAAAGCTGTGGCCGCTGTGGCTTCAGACCTTTTGTTTGCTTTTGTATTACAGTGGCCACATGTGGATTCAAACAGTCTGAGAGAGTCTCCAACCGACAATTACTCTGGTCGTAAGGTTTAATTTTAAAGAGCCATGTAGTTAGTGAAAACAGAGGTTGTTCAGTGGGGTGGTCTGAGTTTGTCTAAGAAAGGAGGCGGCCGTTACTTTATCTGAAACACAGGAAGTTTGCATTATCCAGTGAAAAGAATGGCCCGACTCTGAACTGAACTCCAGTGTTTATTTGACCTGTGGCTGGCAGCAGTCTGGCTCTGAAGATAACCTCCAGCTAAACTGACTTTTCATGAACACTCAGCTCTCTGGATTCTCTGTTCACATGCTGCACAGCTCAGAATAGTGAGAATAATGCTCCTTCATGCTGTTTGGCAAATAAATGCAGGCGAGTTAAAGTTGTGTTTAAAAAGGCGTCCTGATGGCTCGGCTGGATAAACTGTAAACCAACATAACCACAACTTCCTGCTTTTGAATCAAACGCTTGTTGCTCGTCAGCTTTTTCTGTCCCACAGAGTTTCCCTGTAAAGAAACATGTGGGTTTTACACGTATTTGCCGTCTCACCTGCAGCTCAGAGATCAGCTCATGGTGCAGGCACGACTGATGAAGTGTAGAACGTGCGTAGAAACCGAAATGTGAAGAGGAGATTGTGGTTTTAGCTGCTGGAACGATTTGATGACTGAGCATTTGTCATTTCTGTATATTGATCTGTTGATAGTGTACTGCTGAACATAGTGAGGTGTTTAGGAAGCAAAACACAAAGTCAGGACCTGGACTTGACTGAGGACCTGTTGGTCTTGACTCGTGACTTCACGGCCAAGACGTGAGACTTCCTTGTGACTTGCAAAAGCAATGAGTTTGTCCCACTTCTGGGAGGTTTTTTGTTTTGTTTTTGTCTTTAAGGAGCAGAACTGTGAACCCGGAGAAGTGTGTTGAGAAACTCCACCACAGTAAAGAAAGCAGCTGACTTCCTGACTGAGGCCACAAGACTCAAGAGAGAGGAAAGCAGTAGCTGCCGTGGTTTCTGACCTTTTGTTTGCTTCACATTATTGTCTCCAGACGTAAAAAAACGAAGCTGCCTGGGACCTTAGACTGTGTCAGCCCCCACATCAGCACTGTGCCACTGCAGGGTGACATGACATGAGTTTGAAGAAGGTTCAGTTTAAGGAGCGTGTGGATCTTCTCTTACCGTCATTTTACAGACATTTCTCACGGTGTGTGTTCAGGTGTAACGGCTCTCTGCCCAACGGCGACAAGGGGAGGAGGAAGAGCCGCTTCGCTCTGTGCCGCAGAAACAAAGCCAACGGTGTGAAGCCCAGCACCGTCCACACGTCCTGCACGCCGCAGGCCGCCAAGGTGAGGCGCCAACGCACCCGTTGAAGTGGCTCATTCCTCCCAAAAACTCTTGAAAAATGATCAAATTAATGTTCGACTATCAAACAGACTTGAGCCGATATTCCATAATATTATACACTGCAGTATTTGGGCTGGACTGTATTGAGATAATAAATAATAGTTTAATGTATAGTATAGTATAATGACTGGAGGCCTGGAAACACTGAGGTGAACGTTATTGATCAGTTCTGTTTCTGCAGTGAAATGAGAATAAAATATGATCCCAGTTTAAAGGGATTTAGTTGTTAGAGGTTGTGCGTTTGATCCCGGAGTCGTCCTGTAGCAGAACATCTCTCCCTGTGTTTCTTCTTCAGGCCGTCAGCAACAAGGAGCAGCACAGTATATCATACACTCTGTCCCGGGCGCAGACGGTGGTGGTGGAGTACAACCACGACAGCAACACAGACATGTTCCAGGTCTGTATCATGTCAAATCATCCTCTTTTACTTTGTCCTTATCAACAAATTATTAAAGAAGAATATCAATAACTCGAGATCTACCTTTTCAGTCTGGCTTTTAATTGATTTTTTATTTAATTTATTCATCTTTCTATGTATTTATATATTTCAAGCTGTTTTACTGATGTGTCCTTTTATTCTATGATTACTTTCCTTTTAGTGCCCTACCTTTATTTCTGGTTTCACTCACTCTAATACATCTCCTCTGTTTTAGTGTTTTATTATTTTATCTTTATCCTTATCTTTGTTTTCCAGTCTGTTGTCACTGTCATTGGTCATTTATTGTTCTGTGTGTGTGTGTGTGTGTGTGTGTGTGTGTGTGTGTGTGTGTGTGTGTGTGTGTGTGTGTGTGTGTGTGTGTGTGGTGTGTGACAGATCGGGCGCTCCACAGAGAATCCCATTGACTTTGTGGTGACGGACATGGTTCCTGGGGGTCAGGGTCCCGCCGACAGTCAGACGATCCAGAGCACAATTTCACGCTTCGCCTGCCGCATCATCTGCCAGAGAAACCCGCCGTACTCCGCTCGGATCTACGCTGCGGGCTTCGACTCCTCCAAGAACATCTTCCTCGGGGTAGGGTGACCTGACCGCCGCCGCCACCGCCGCTGCTGCTCGTCACACAGACGTTGTTGTTCTTGTTCTTTGTGGAGAAACGTGAACTCTTTTCTTCTTCACAGGAGAAGGCAGCCAAGTGGAGGATGCAGGACGGCCAGATGGACGGACTGACCACCAACGGCGTCCTGGTGATGCACCCGCGCCACGGCTTCAGCCAGGACTCCAAACCCGGCCTGTGGAGGGAAATCTCCGTCTGCGGCAACGTCTTCACACTGCGGGAGACCAGATCGTCCCAGCAGAGAGGCAAGATGGTGGGTCACACACACACACACACACACACACACACACACACACGAGCAGCTGAAACAGCAGAGGTAATACGTGGATGACGGAGAACACCATAGACCTCCATCAGCTGTTCAGTGACACAGTCAGTCTAAGTGGGTCAGTGCACAGGTGTCATCCACCTGTCCTCACCACCTTCCCTCCTATCAGAGTCAAAGAGACACTGATGAGCAGCTCTTCTTCTGTGGTTTTCATTTTCACTCAGTTACTGATGTTTATTCCACATTAAACCCACAGAGAGAGAGCTGAGGTTTTATTTGGTATTTGTGTGTGTGTGTGTGTGTGTGTGTGTGTGTGTGTGTGATCCAGCTCATTGTTTGGGGGAAATGGACGCAACATGAAACCAGTTGGAGGTGGAAATGTAAATTCATTAAACAGCAATGACGGTAAATAAGTTAATAAAGGTGCAATCAAGGTGAGAGGGGAACTCAAAGAGGGGAACTGGGCCTTTCTGCCACTTTCTAAACTAAAAATGAAATGAAAGAAGCGTCTGCTCTATTACTAAAAACAAAAGAACCACAGGAAGCAGCAGCAGCTCTGTTCCTAGTGAAACAACCGCAAATCAGCTCGTCTCTAACTAACTCTCTAACCGGCCCCGACAGCCTCAACAAGTTGCTCTCAAAGTTCCAGACAGCAGGAGGTGGACGACTGGCCGGACCGGCCTTTACACTCCTCCTTCCCAGAATGTGGAAAGGCAGGAACTTCAGAAAGTGAAGCTCCAACCAATCCCAACGCAGGGTTCATGCAGCCCGCTCTGCATACTGGTCAACAGGAAACAGCAACATGAACTTTATAACCTTTACAAAGTGTGTTCTCATCACAGGAGTGTTGTGTTTAATGACTTCATTCAAAATCACATTAAAATGTAAAATAGTGAGAGATTTTCAGATCCAATACGTTGGAGCAGGTATCAGTCAGTTGTGCGTCACTGATTTCCTCCGGCTGAAGCTGCTGCTGTAAAACCAGAGGTGGTGAAACGACACTGACTAATGTTACCGGAGGTTTCTCCAGATTTCAACCTGTTCAGCAGAGAGTGAGATCACTGCCGTCCAACAGACGCAGGGAGCTGGTGTCGGTGTGGCAGGAGGAAAGCTGCTGAGTCACTGGTCTACAGGTGCAGCTCACTCGTCCGGACTGGGAGGGTGAAGTAACAGACTGAGGCCTGGGGACTGTGTCGTCGTATCACGCCTTCTTTCCTTTATGAAGAAAATGATAAAAGAAATCATCAGAACCCGTCATGATGTTTGTGGTTCTACGTGTAGAACAGGTTCTATTTAACTTTATTAAAACTCAGGAGTTCAAATTCTGATAAATATCAGGAAGCTCGTTTATCTCAAACTGTTTCACTGATGAGAGATTGTGCTGAGCTGCTACAGGAAGTGACATCATCACTCTGACCCTCTAAATGTAAACAGTGCAGACACACGTTGTGGTGTCATTGACCTTCATCCTTCTGCCCATCTCTTCTTCAGGTGTCCTCCGAGTCTAACGAGCTGGTGGACGGCTCGCTCATCGACCTGTGCGGGACCACGCTGCTGTGGCGGACCGCCGAGGGCCTGGCGCACACTCCCACCGTCAAACACCTGGAGGCGCTGCGGCAGGAGCTGAACGCCGGGCGGCCGCAGTGTCCCGTGGGCTTCAACACGCTGGCCTTCCCCAGCCTGCGCCGCAAAGACGTCCTCGACGAGAAGCAGCCCTGGGCGTACATGCGCTGCGGCCACGTGCACGGCTACCACGGCTGGGGGGGGCGCCGCGACCCCGAGGTAGAGGCGGAGTGTCAGGAAAGAGAGTGCCCCATGTGCCGGGCCCGGGGCCCCTACGTGCCGCTGTGGCTGGGCTGCGAGGCGGCCTTCTATGTGGACGCGGAGCCCCCCACCCACGCCTTCGCGCCCTGCGGTCACGTCTGCTCGGAGAAGACGACGGCGTACTGGAGTCAGATCCTGCTGCCGCACGGCACGCACGCCTTCCACGCCGCCTGCCCGTTCTGCATCCAGCCGCTGAACGGAGACGCCGGCTGCGTCAGACTCATCTTCCAAAGCCCGCTGGACTAGAGACTGACGCCTTCACCAGCAGACGTCTGGACACAACCACGTGTTTTTAGTTTTAGATTTTTCGTAATTTAATTTTGATAATAAACTTAATTTAACTTAATTTTACAGATAAAAACATTTATTGAGGTGATTTCTGCTCTTTTTTGAACATCATGTGATTCAGGCGGCGTCGCCACCTCTGGACACAGCTGCAGAAAAACTGCCTGGTTAAACTGATGATGTTTGATTTGCCTACAACTTTCTTATTTATTCTTTACGACGGAGTATTAGGGCCTCACCCTGGGAAAACATCTGAGAATAAAATCATAATATTACAAGAATAAAGTTGTAATTTCAGGTTCTTTGTGACTCAAATTATGGTTTTATTCTCATTATGACTTTTTTTCTTGTAATATTCCGACTTTATTCTTCAGATTCTTTTTTTTCCTTAACGTGTCCCTAATCCTCCGTCGTAATTCTTTGCGTGTAACGTCTCTTTTTGTTAAACCAGTGCAGCCTTGAACAGCTCCTCATGGAGTCCAGCGCTCGTGTCCCAGTTTGTAGATTTGGAAGCTGTTTGTCTGTATCTGAACTTCTGAAATCAAGTGACCTTCCTCAGTCACGTCGTTGCCTGTGAAGACACATTAACTGTATTTTAATGATCTTAATATATCATAGCTTTATATCATAACTTAAGGAAACTATATCTGGGAAACTTTAGCAGTTGCTGTCCTGTGACTTGAAACATCTAGAATGAACATTTGTAATGTTGGGGTTTTTTTTTTTCCACCAAAATAAAAGTCTCCTACTGACATGACTGTAAACCACCTGGTTGTCACAGGAGGAACGAACACTGTGGTATTAGATGATGCATCAACTCCAAAGTGCTCTTAAAGGAATATTTCACCCCAAAATGAAAACTCACATTTACACAGAAAATATATGTAAACTCAAAAATAAAACTCCAGACCAGATTACCGTGAGGTTATGGAGATGAATACAGACTTCTCCTCTAGCGCCACCATGAGGCCAAACCTCATATCACCATGGTGATGAGAAATACAGAAATTTATCTGGTAGTTTCCTTCAAATTTCCCGCTCCCGAGATGATGAACAGTTTAGAGTTTAATGACCTTGTTTAAGTAGCTCTATTTCTAATTCTGAAACCATTAGTTTGTTGACTTCCGCTCTCCTTGGAGCTGTGAGCAGAGAAGCATCTGTTCGGACAGCTGACGTGAGGCCAAAGCAGCCAGCGTTGGTTAATAAGTAAATTTTGGGGTGGACTATGTCCTTCAGTCAAACCAGTAAAACCTCAGCTGCTCTCAGATGCATCAGAAACCTGCAGGAGGAGAACTGTAGAACTGAAAGTGTCAACAAAACAAACCAACAGCTGATGATGAGTTCACTGACCCACACTGACTCATCTCATGTTTCATAATGAAAGTGTCTTTGTGTTTTTTTCACCATTCCTATGTTTTGTGTTGCAGTGAGAGCTGTGCCGTCGCACTGCAAACATTTTGTACCAGCCGCAAATAATAAAAGTAAAAGCGTACCGCTGATATTTGGCTCTGTCTCTGTTAATGTGGATTTATAGCTGTAAACAGGCTCCTGCAATTTACCTGCAGTGTGGCTGATAATTTTATGTCCTTTAAACAAAATCAAAAATATTATTTTACCAGCATCTCTCACAGAGAACGTCTAGTCTGACAAAATAATCTTAACTCAGTGAGTCGCCCAAACTGTTAGTGTTTGAAATGTGTGAACTGTTATAAAATATTGTGATTTTTATTTCAGAATCAGAATCTGGTTTGTTGCCAAGTAGGTTTTCAACATACAGGAAATTTGCTTTGGTGTTTTTGTGCATCACAACAAACATAGTAAGAAGAAAAGAAATATAAACAAAGATAAAACAGGTCAGATAGATTAAATAGACATAGAAAAATGTAACAATAAATTCAAATATTTACAATAAAAATGTGAAGAAATATTACACAACAATATAAATTACAAAATATATTAATGAATGAATGAATTATTCATGTTATGTTTTTTTGTATGTATTTTCAATTCAGATCTTTATTGTCCTAAAAGAAGAAATCCCTTCTGCAAAATAGAAACATAAAAACAGAAACACAATATGACAATAAACCCGTTTGTTGACAAACATACAGTTCATCTGGTACCAGCACCGTGCCTGAGGGTTTTTAATGTGTGTTAATAAAAAAATGAAGGTAATTTGACAAAACACATCTTCAAAAACAAAGGAGCAACAGATATAAACGAACACACGAAATAACACAACTATGACACAACTAATAAAAAAAAATAATTACAATTGTCAGATAATTAAGTTTTAAAATCTCCAAAGGGTAAAAAGGAAAATAAAGAAAATCTAAGGTTATGTAGTGCTGAAGTAATGTTGGGCAGCCTGATAGTACAGAATATCTCCATAATCCAGCGCAGACTGTTTTACACTTTGAAATGGACTTTAATTGTTCATTTTAATTTCATTAATTAATTTTAATTGTCAATCAATTAATTACAGTACAGTACTTTAATTGTTGTGTTCTCTTGTATCTTCTCTGTATTTAATTCCAGTGTGTGATTAAGAGCTGATGGTTGGAGCGGAGCCGGAAGTGGACGTTGAAGCACTGAGTGTGATGATTCATGTTATTGAGTGTAAACAGAAGTGGACCGAGGACAGAGGGACAGAGGGACAGACAGGCTTTTACCGGGTGGTGACTGCAGAGTGGCCGGTGACGGCTGCGGTCAGCAGGTGGCAGCAGCGATCTTTGTACCGAGCACCCACCGCCGCCGCTCCGTTCCCCGCCTCCCCTATCCCGGAGTACATGATGGCCAGTGTACCGGTGGTATCCGCTGCCGCTGTTCCGCTCCCGGCTGCTCCAGTGCTCCTGTGATGGTGCAGAGACGAAACACCGGCTGCAGTGCTTCACACGACAGGTACGGAGGGCGGCTGACGCCCCGCGGTCACTGAACCTCCCTCCTCCCCGGGGGTTTGTCTCTGCTTCACCCCCGTCTGCCAGCTAGCTGTCCGGCTAGCCTGCTAGCATTAGCCAGCCTACGTGTAACCCCGCTGGACTCGCCTGACAACATTAGCTTTAGCATTAGCTTTTTGCGCAGGCCGCGGTTATTCTGCGCCCTATCGGTCCTGTCACTGATACTGAAAAATATTTTCGCGCCTCTTGTGTTATCGTTTAGTGTTGCCTTCATTGTCAGCTCAGTGGATTAAGTGCTAAACAACTACAGGCAACGAATGCTCCGGAGCTAAGCTAATGCTAGCTGGCTAGCCTCTGGCACAGCTGCCTGTCGTGACAGCAGGAACAGCGGTGATGTGACATTCCAGGTGAACTACAGCAAAAAAAAGTCTGTAAGAGACCATTTAAACTTTAATATTTAACATTAAATACATATAACAGCTGCTTTGTAGAAGCACCGTTCAAATTTGTGGGTTAAAACAACTTATCAGAACCTGTGAAGTTTGCCTATCTCAGTCTGCACCGACAGGAATGAGTTGAGACTTTATTTCATGAGTGAATTCAGGTTTTATTTAGGCTGACATTAAAGGAAATCCCTGTTTGGACAAGACTATTTGCGTTGAATCAGTTAAAGCAGTTGTATAATATTGTCTGGAACTCTGGTGCATCTGCAGGTTGATTCATTTCCCTCAGAAAACAGGGCATCAGATGGTATTTAAAAGTTTTAAATGTCATTTACAAAGGTCTTGAATATTTTCTCTCCCCTGCCGCAGACAGTAACATTAGTTATAACTTTTTTTCTGTGAGGACACTGCTGTTAGAAGTGACAAATGACCACAAATGATGATGTTTGCTGTCTTATTCAGTCTCTCGTGGTGTTAGTGTGTCTCTTCGTGGTAGTCAAAAGGAAGTTGCAACCACAAAAAACTATGTGGATAGTGATAGACAAATTAAAAACACATAAATGATACTAATGAATTAAAAACGATTTAGAGAATAAAATAAGACCAATAACCAGTAAAAAGGTATGTCAAATAAAAATAGTAAAACGCAGGAATGAAATGTGATTAAAGGTGCATCTCATCTTATTTTAACTGAGCTCTGTGAAACAGTCACTTCAAGCAGAGGCTCAGGGCCCTGCAGATCTGTTCAGTAATCCATACATGGATTACTGAGTCCCATTATGAAATAACTGCAGGTCACATCAGAGTCTACACTTAACGTTTAGCATAAAATGTGTAGCGTAACCGATCAAACAGATGCAAAGATCGATTTGTGATTTTAGGAATCGAGAGTCAGTTTTTCTTTTATGTGACCACAGAAATATAAGTTATGTTCACTGATCACATCAGGATTATGTCTGTGCCTTTCATTTGCTGATTTGTTGTTTTTCATTACGTTAAAATCTTTTCTTCCTTTTTTTTCAAACATAATGAGCCAGAAGAGGAAATGCTCCGTCTGAGAGCGTGTTAGTTCTGGACACTCGGCTCTTATTACAAAACAGTACACATAGAATTTTTTTATTTTTGCAAACAATGTATAAATAGAGATAAAACACCTTCTAAACATCGGCCAGACCACAGATCCAAAAATATTTTTTTCTTGATGTACCCAGAGCCATGAAAAAGTGACAACTTTAATCTGTGATGCTCCAAGTCTTATTTTGAAGTGCAGAGCCTAATCCTCCAAAGCAGCACACTTTCCAAAAATATATAAATCGGCCAAATATTTCTATTTTTACTCGACAGAAGACTCAGTGGGCGGTGGAAACGAGCAGCCGGGCGGGATGTGAAGTTTCCACTTTTAGATATTTAATCTGTCTTTGAGAAGATGTTTGTTGTTGTTGTTGTTTTTATGTGAAAGCAGGAGAAGCTTTATGAAAACTGTGGTGGTGGTGAGAGTGAGGCTGAGGACGTTTCCTCTAATCCTCTCATCACTGTGATGGGATTAACAGCAGAGGGTCTCACACCTCCACAGTCTGAGCAGTCAGATTAGAGCCGAGCGTCGACACAACACGTCTCCGCTTCACGCTGTGCGGCTCGGTCGGGCTGTTCAGGACTCACCCATCAGGTCTTTGTAATATTTTGCCACAATATTTTTATTTAAATTTTAACATCAGGAAGCACTTTAGCGTTTCCTTCTGCTGGGTTTCTGTGCAGAGAAAAGTCACTATAGTAAAAGTGAACAAGCATTTTTAGACCTCAGTTTGATTTATTCTTTTATGGAGAAAAATTCCCAGACGGAGCACGACTCAGTGGATAAGACAGACGCTATTATTATCCCTTCCATTATAAAGGATTTCCTACATATTAAAGGCTCTGCAGCATGTATTTGAAAATACACAGAGGCGCTTCATTAATTATAGTAAGGATTTAGATTTAACAGATGATCAAGTGAGTGACTCATTTCTGTGAGCAATGCAGTCTCTATTTTTTTCTTTCTCTCTTCTTCTAATCTCTTGTTCTACTTTGCATCATGATAATCAATACACCCCACTTTGTATAGATTACCAATTCAGACTCTTCCACATGTGGCCCCGATCCTCCTCCGTAGTAAAGTGTTTAAACCAACAGATATTTTTACTTTGAACCATCTGATTTTAACGTTAAACGTTTTCACCGTAAATGAAAGATATTGATCGATGATGAACAGCCCCGGTTCATGCTGCAGTTTGCTACTATGACATCATATTCAACTACAGCTACAACAAGCCGATCAGTCAGATAATCAATAAGCTGATAGATCATAGAACACATCTATTTAGATAATAATTCAGAAATCTAAAGGAAAGTACTTTTCTTCTGTACTTTATTGAGCATGTTTCCACTGCTGCAGAGCTGAGACCAGCAGATTTTCACAGTAAAAGACTCTCGCACCCAGCTGTGAGCAGGTGCAGCCTGAGCTGCACAGGTGGTGCAGATGTGGCACAGGCTGAGGCTGAACTTTGAGTCAGGCGGTGCCAACACGTTGAACGTGCTGCGACCGCGTCGACACACTGAGCAGAAATGAACTTTCAGTTCTGGTTTGAGCTGCAGCAGCTCTGAGCCCGTGTCACTTCCTGCTACGGTGAAACTGAACGACGACTCAGTGAATCTGTCAGTTTGAACAAATTCTGCTCACAGATAAAAACTTTGATGTTCTACAGCTGCTGGTCACTGTGGTGTTAATCAAACAAACAGAAGGAAACAGCACATCTGTCAGGGACTATTTTCAGCAGTGGATTGATCCACATTTGGTGAGGGGTGAGTATTGGGGGCAGCAGGACGGTGGAGGGGTGGGGGGTGGTGGGGGTAGGAGCCAAGTTCTTCATGTTAAGATATTGTGCACGTGTTATTTATTGCCCCTAAGATGTTTAATTTATCTTATTTCTGCTTTGCACTTAACGAGGGGGGGCGGAGCTCAGGTCGGCCCCAGGTTGAGCCGTACCATATAGTTTTCATCGTCAGTTTCTCACGTCATCTGAAGGCTCACAGAACCTTTGTTGTTTATCTCTCTAGTTATAGTGAGTAATAACAATACTGTCGTGATGGAACGTCCTTTGTTTTCAGAGTAGATATGGTTTATCCCATAAATACCTTTGTTTCGCCCAGAGCCGCCGTCACACTTCCTTCAGTTGTTGGTTTGAGTCTTTTTCTGGGATTTGTTGACAAGAAGAAAAATACTGAGTTTCACCAGACTTATCCATTAAGTTTGGGGTTAATACTGAGAGATGAAAATGATTAAATATAGAATAAATCACAGCACAAACTCTGAAATGTATTGACAGCCTTATCATGTAATTCTAATTAGGGATCGACTGATTATCGGTGTCGTTTTTTTTTTTAAACTGATAACGATAAAATAAAATCTGTGAGTAAACGTGTTACTGCGTTACAGTTTAAAAGGGGAGTAGAAACATCTTATTGGTGATAATAATAATAATAATAATGTAAAACTATTAAATTAAAGATCATCTGCAGGTGAATCAGTTCACAGGTGAGAACAGCAACGAAATCAATGAGCTCAGGCTGTTTGCAGCTGATAATCAATAATATTCACTCAGTGATCAGTTTATTAGGAACATTGAACTGATGGAGTCTGATGCAACAGTCCTGCAGTAAATCCTCCGTCATGAAGGTTTTAATCTTCAGCTTGTGTTTAAACAGTTTCAGACAGATGATGATGATCATTGTGTGTGTGTGTGTGTGTGTGTGTGTGTGTGTGTGTGTGTGTGTGTGTGTTCAACAGGCAGTAGTGTTGTGTTGAGATATCGGTTCCAGATGTTGGTTATCTGTCTCCTTCATTATTGGTCATCATCAGTATTGGTATATATCGGTCGATCCCTAATTCTAATATCAGCTCTGTGTGTGTGTGTGTGTGTGTGTGTGTGTGTGTGTGTGTGTGTCCAGCTAGCCTCCGAGGAGGCAAGTCCCAATGCCATGGCCTCCAGCCACGGCTCCTCCCCAGTGCCTCGTCCCGGTGTCGGAGGCCGAGATGGGATCTATCACAAGGAGCGGGATCCCTCCCCCCCTCGCTGCCGCCGGCCCGTCCGCTCCCTGCCTGACGTCTGCCCCAAGGAGCCCACCGGTGGGAAACTGCACTCTTCACCACACGCTGTATCCGTCACTCTCTTCGTTAATCATTAGCTCTATGAAGAGAGTGACGCGGCGTCACCTGTACACCTGTTTATTCATGCATCTATCAAATCAGCCAATCGTGTGGCAGCAGTGTGATGTGTGAAATCCTCTATAGAGTTTTTATCAGAGCCTCCTCTCTTCTGATTGGCTCACCGACCTGTTGTTACTAGAGAGAGAGAGAGGAGATTTTTATATCGTCTGATGGATCAACACTTCAAATAAAACACAGAAGAAGAAGAAAATGTTTTAAGCACACGTACCATTTTAATATCTAAAAGATTTTCCATGTGGTCCTGCAGGTGAGGGGCGGGGCCTGTGCGACGGCCCATCAGTGGTGGCGGAGCATGACAGGTGGACGGTGTACAGCTCCAAGGTCAACCTGCCCGCCGCGCTGAACGACCCCCGGCTCGCCAAGCGGGAGTCCGACTTCTTCACCAAGACGTGGGGGCTGGACTTCGCGGAGACGGAGGTGATGCCCTCCTTCTACCTCCCCAACATCACCAGGGAACACTTCGGGCCCTACCTGCAGGAGACGGCTCAGGTAACGACCTCAGCAGACTCACTGCTTCAACGCTAGCGAGGGAGGGCGGGGCTTCAGACCGGCCATGCATGAGATACCTGTCGTGTGTCTGTTCAGCCTCACCTGCGGCAGGTGTGTCAGGAATCCTGCTGAGGCAGTTTCAGCTCCTAATGTTTTTGTTTTGTTTTTTATTCCTCCGCCCGGCAACAGTCAGAGCGGCAGCCATGTTGTTTTCAGGTTGTTCATCCGTCTGTCCGATGAGCTGATTAGGTTTTGATGGTCAAAGGTCAAAGGTCACAGTGACCTCATAAGACATGATTGTGGCCTGGTGAACGTGATATCTCCAGAACTCCTCAAGGGAACTTCTTCAAATTTTGCACAGACATTCACCCGGACTCAAGGACAAACTAGTTAGATTTTGGTGGTCAAAGGTCAAAGGTCAAGGTCACACACTTTTTAAGCCATTACTCAGGAGTTAGATCCAGGAGTTTTTCATCAACGTTGTGAGAAAGTTTTGACGTTGAAGTTGGGAGGTTTCACGTGACGTCAGGAGGAGGGTTTTCTTCTTTTCTTCCTGAGCACATCCACTGTAACTGGGATGTTGCTGCTTCATTTGTATTTATTTATTATAAAGGTCACCAGATCTGACCTCAGGCCTGTTTAGTTTCCCCCTTCCACCACTTGATTTTCTTATCGGTGGAAAGACTCACAGAGATATCGTATTGATGTGATTAACTGGGATGTTAATGAACATGTGAACGTGAACTCGCTGCGTCCGGTTCGTTCTGAGTGACGCTGCTTTAATGATGTTAATGAGAAATGTTTCTGAACCTTCAGCCTCATTCATCTGCTCATCTGCTTTTTCTTTTTATTACATGTCGTTCAAATATATCACAACACGTGAAGGAGGAACCTCAGACACTGAGGCGACTTTGTTTCCTCTTTTATCACTTAAAAAACGTCTCGGTTACAGACTTTGAGAGACGTTTTGATTGTGGTTGTCGTAGCAACAGGAGCGTTGCAGCCCCTTTTTGTTGTGAAAACTCTGTGTTACATCAGTTTCTGCTGCGACGTCATTCCCCCGGTTCCTCTAAATCTCATTCTCAGTGTGAGACTTTGACTCCTCTGAGCTTCGTGAAGCTGACACTCGGCTCCATTCAGCTGTGAAACACAGTGAAATAGTTTTAAACTTGGCTTTGTAAAAACCCTCAGATCCACTGAGAGAGTGAAACATCCTTTTTTAAACTTGTCTCAGCTCCTGTGAGCTGGTCCAGCTTTTCAGACAAAGTCTCACATGATTATTTGCTGGCTCAGGTTTCAGAGCGACGTCTCACAGACACAGACTCAGTGGGACAGACAGTGACGGTTATGAAGCGCTCCTCTGAAGCTTCCTGATTTCCCCCGTCGACTCGTTTATCTTCATCTGACTGAGGAGGAAACGTGACCATTAAAAACTCGTCACCTTTCTGTCGTTTAGCGCCGCCCTCAGGCTGAACCTCGTGCTTCCTGCCCCGCTCCAGGTGCTGGTTTTGTTTGATAATGACATCACTGACCTTGTGGGGCTGTTACCGTGGTAACACTCTAATTTGTCTTTTCATGATTTCTTTGTTTCTTTTTGGTTTTTTTTCCAGAGGGAAAAAATCCACGAGCGCTGCAAGACGATCTGTCCGAACAAAGACGACGTGGACGCCGTCTCCAGTATCACCACCAACCACGGTATGAATTATTAACCTGCCGCAGGGCGCCGCTTCCTGTCTGCACACACGGGACACAGTCCAACACTAACCCCGTGTTCAGCGCCGTCAATCAAATACATGTTTGATTCACCGAGCGTTTGCGCTGGAGTCGTTACCATGACAACCCCCTGACACCTACAGGAAGCAGAGCTCGTAATGGAGACGACATCAGATATGTTTCCCATGAGTAACGTGATAACAGCGTCTGACTCCGTGTTTAAGAAGGAGGTTTTTTGTACATTTACTTTATTTTCATTATTGATTAAATCAGCTGATATGATGCTGTTTTTTTTTCAATCAGCTGATTGATCGCTTTGTCTGTGAAATGACAGTAAATGGTGAAAGTTTCTCATTTTCTGATCAACAATCTAAAATGATTCAGTTTATGATCATGTGACAAAGAAAACGTCAAATCTTCACATGAAGCTGAAACAAACAAGGAAATATTCAGTTTTAATGGTTAATTAATGAGAAGCAGATTCATTTTCTGTTGATTAACTGATCGTTGCAGCTTCGACAGACTGATGTAGTTTAATGCAACAGACTGATGGTTTTTATCTGCTGTTTGTAGCATCAGTGTTGAGATCTCCCGTACAAACAAACTTTATTATTATTAATATTCTGATCAGCTGATTGATGTAAAATGAAGTAGTGTGCGTCATCTGTACGATCTAGTATGTTATGTATTATGTTAGATCGTATTAAATCATTGTTTTTATTCATGTGGTAATAAACAAAAGCTGACACACGTCATGTGACTGATGCAGATCATTTCCTGTTTCCTGCAGACAAATCCAGAGCGGAGCTGGAACAAGTCCCAAAGGTAACTGAGCAGATTTGACTGGAGAGATAAACCATAAACTCTGACGTGACCAACGAACGAAACTCAGTCCAGAAACATGTTGAGTTCAACATGTTTATCATCGATGTGTCAAACAGTTTCCCAGGGAGACGTCACTCAGTTCTGTCTCCTGTCTGTTTTTCTTCAGATCTTCTTGAAGCCTGACTTTGCTCTGGAGGACCCGGCCACCTTCAACGCCGTCCTGCCCTGGTCGCACTTCAACAGCGCCGGAGGGAAGAGCAGCAGAGACGTGGCCTCCTCCAAGCTGCTGCAGGAGAAGGTGAGTTCACACGTTCGTCTTCACTCTTTCTGAATCTGAAATTCAGCCACACGTCTCCCTCTAGACCTTCGGCCGAGCCACGTTTGTATCTGTCACGTCACGTGACCAGACCTCGCCACGTGAGACTAACGGAGTCACAGCTTCACGCGTCATCAGGAGACTCGATCTCATGAATCCATCAGATGATTCAAATGAAAATGGATTTGAGTCAGAGAACTGGTTTATCCTGATCACTGTCAGATTTTATAAAACATTGTCATTAAAATCTTTCTGTTGTTATTCACAGTAACTGACTCATGAAGCACCAGTTCAGTTTTCCATCACAGATCAATAAACGTAATGATCCAGGTCTAACATGTGTTTGTGAAGTAGCAGCGTGTGTGTGTGTGTGTGTGATGATGTGGATCGTCTCCTCCTCGCTCAGCTGAGTCACTACCTGGACGTGGTGGAGGTGAGCATCGCCCGGCAGATCTCGCTGCGCTCCGAGGCGTTCTTTCACGCCATGTCGTCGCAGCACGAGCTGCAGGACCAGCTGCAGGAGACGCAGCGGGCCGTCGCCGTCCTGCGGGGTCGCACCGCCGACATGGATCGCATCATGTGCCAGGGGCCCCTGCGGGCCCTCCGCACCGCTCTGGCCCGCAACAACTGCGTGAAGCTGCACAACAAGCTGAAGCTGATGGCGGCCGTGCACCAGACGCAGCCCACCGTGCAGCTGCTGCTCTCCACCTCCGAGTTCGTCGGAGCGCTGGAGCTCATCGCCACCACCAAGGAGGTGCTGCAGCAGGAGCTGCAGGGGATCCACAGCTTCAGGTGAGGGGACAGGTGTTGACTTCTCACCTCATGTCATCAGGGTTCGCTGGAGTGTTTACAGACGGGAGTGTGGACGTGGATGTTGGACACGATGCAGATGAGTCTTTGTCTCCTTTGAGGGAACTTTGTCTGTCTGCGTCCTTACACTGCGTCTGACTCCGCCCCTAACTCCCAGCTAATGCTAAAATGAAATCAGCTCTAGAGACCAAAACAGTTTCTGTACCAGGCTGTAAACATGTTGATTTCTGCTGTAAATTTTTAACATGGGAGTCTATGGGGACTGACTCACTGTTGGAGCCAGACTCTAGTGGTCGTTAGAGGAACTGCAGCTGCTGGTTCTTCATGTTGATGCTTCATGTTTCAGTCTGGAGGTTGACGCTTGGTTTTAACCTGAACACACCTTTAGCACATGACACAACCTGTGTGTGTGTGTGTGTGTGTGTGGTGTTGTGTTGTGGTGTGTGTGTGTGTGTGTGTGTGTGTGTGTGTGTGTGTGTGTGTGTGTGTGTGTGTGTGTGTGTGTGTCTCTCAGACATCTGGGCTCCCAGCTGTGCGAGCTGGAGAAGCTGATTGACAAGATGATGGTGGAGGACTTCAGCATGTATGCGCGGAGCGACCTGAGCCGCTGCCTGAGGGACGAGCCTCAGGTCCTGGAGAAGGTCTGAACTGACTCTGTGTCTCGTCATGACTCTTGTCTTCACTGAGTGATTCATTTATTTATGTTGTTTTCCCATCACCTGTTTGTCGCCTCCATAAAGAGAAGTGTCCTGGGCCCGGAGGGGAAATATAAACCTGCCGCTCGTCATAAATGTGATAATAAAACAGTACGAGTCACTGACTTCAGTCGACACACTGACGTTAAGAGATTTGGAGTTTTACAGACGTCTAGAGACACGTCACATTCCTATTGGCTGCAGTGGGAGCTGTCACAGCCAATCAGAGTGTCTGACTCAGACTCAGTGAGAAGTCGTGCAGAGTTTACTGAAGCGACAGAAACAGACAGAAGGACGAGAGGAGGCAGATCTTTAGAGGATCTGAGTTTATATAAAGAAGAACTTCACCTCAACAACTCAAGCAGATTCTCTTTCCTGATTCTGGTTCACAATGTTTTTATCTCTAAAATAAGGAATACTAACCACTGTTATACTGTACAGGAGTCTTTACTGAGCGACGTGTTTAATCAGCTGAGGTTGTGCTGATTCTCAACATGTGCAGCACATGGTGAAACTTTTAAACTTTTATTATAGAAAACATAAAGGGTTTAAAACATCAAGATCACTCAGTGGAAGACGTGCGGAACAGAATCATATTTCTAATGTAGAAAAGAAAGTTATCCATCAGCAGCTGCCACTTAATGAGAATCATCTTTATCGTCTGTGAAAGAGTCAGGAGGAAAAAAAAAGGTTGAAAATTGGAAATAAGAAAAATATTTGAAGCCAGTTAGTGAATTAAATTTCCTCTCAATGAAGAATAGAATAAATAGATGAGAGGATCATGTTGAGCTCAGCTCTTCACTCTGATGTGACTTGTTACATATTTAACGGATGCCGTGTCCATCACAGGTCCACAAACCAAACGCCGTCTCCCAAAAGGTGGGCCACACACACACACACACACACACACACACACATAATTTCCGTCAAATTCTTGAAATCCTCTCCGGTGGTGAAATCATCAGCGATCGATCAAATGTTGAAATAATTCTTTGTTTGTTTTAACGTGCTTGGAGCGCCAGGTGGGCGGGGTTAGTTGATGTGGTGTAGCTCAGGTGGCGTCAGGTCGCTGTCTGAAACATGAGTAAAGGATGTGATGAATCCACGCGACCTCGGAGCAGGTCAGAGACACACGGCGGGGCAGATGGTTTCATCTCCTGTAAAAATGAATCATTTAATCAAATACTATGTGAAACAATCTTCTATCTAATTCTAATGAATCAATAATCTTTAGATCATGAACCTGAATCAAAAGCAATAAAATGTTTTAATTAAATTTAGTTTCAAATAAAAATAAAAAGTAATTTTAAGAAATCTTGGTGTCAACATTTAGAAAAATAATCATGTTTCCATTTCAGCTCCAATCAGTTTTCTTGTCTCCATGGCGACAGGGCCAGTCCTGACTGGGTGACTTTGATTATTGATCTGTTGCTTGTGCTGATGAGACCGCTCTGATCTCAGCTTGTGGCGTTAATCTGAAATCAGATCAGGGATTGTGGCCTCAGGATTCTGTCTTTTTTAATTGGTAATTAGTTTGTTTGTTGTTTGTTGTTTCAGGAGCGTCTGGAGTCGCTGGTGTTCGGCCTGCTGAGGCAGAGGAAGCTGGACTTTCTGGATATTTACAGCGATGAGATGATCATGGCGGCGAAGGCCATCGTCGCTCAGGTGGAATATTTACTTTTACCTGCGATTCTCATTTCAGAGCAGCTCGTGATCAACAACACGTCAGTCTGTGTGTCGTGGTTAAACTCACTGTGTGTGTGTGTGTGTGTGTGTGTGTGTGTGTGTGTGTGTGTGTGTGTGTGTGTGTGTGTGTGTGTGTGTGTGTGTGTGTTTACAGGCTGTGGCAGAAAGTGTTTTGCACATAGAAGAAATTGACACTGAAGTCGTCACTAAGTAAGTGGAAATGTGAATGTGATGAAATCTGCAGCAGGAAAACTGATGAATCATTTCTGGACAATGTCTCTGGAGCCAGTTTCTTTGGGGGGGGGGGGGTTAAACTGTAAAACATTAAAAAGCCATTTCTGTCACTTGTACCAGTGTGTGAATTCATAAATATACAGCTGTTTCTAACATTGCACATCTGTGTGAAGGCTAGCTGACCAGATGCGTCTGATGACGTTCCCTCAGTGGTTTGAGGTTCTGAAAAACGTCTTTGAGAGTTTCCTCCTCTTCCTGCAGAGGATCAAGGTGAGTGTCAGAGAAGCATCAGTCGTCACACCTGAGAGACAGTGATGTGTCCGCTCTCACCTGTCGTTTCCCGTCTGTCCGTCAGGCCACTCTGAGCGTGATCGGAAACGTGGTTCTGGAAGTTCTGGACTCAAATCAGAAGAACCGGCTCCTGGAGGAGGCGGGTTCAGGTGCTTCAGGTCAGGAATCTTCCCAGGGCTCATCGCTCCTGCAGGGCGAGGCCGAGCTGGCCTACCTGACCCACGAGGGTCTGTTCATCAGCGACGCTCTGAACGAGGCCCAGCAGCAGCAGCAGGCCGCGGCCCAGGACCAGAGCTCCGCCGTGGGCTCCAGGGTCCAGCAGGGCCGGGCGGAGGCGGCCGGCTGTGACTCGGCCTCAGAGAGCTTCGTCGGCAGGGACCAGAACTTCATGTAAGATTCTCTTCTCTTTAGAAATCATGATGAGACCTGGAGCAGTGAGACCTGGTTCAGAGGTTTCATCAGGTTTCAGCTTTTAATAAAACACTAAAATAACGGCAGAGACGCAGAAACGGGACGAGAGCAGAGTTTCTAAAGTGAACGTTCATCCATTCCTCTTTATCTTTAATGTGTAAAAACAAACTTAGAACTTGTTTTAGAAATTTAGGAAAGTAGAAAACGTCGCTCTTCAAACAGATGATGGAATTTTATTCCTGATTAAACTCGAAGCTGTTTTTCACTTTTCCTGCTGTGTGTGTGTGTGTGTGTGTGTGTGTGTGTGTGTGTGTGTGTGTGTGTGTGTTGTGTTTGTGTGTGTGTGTGTGTGTGTGTGTGTGTGTGTGTGTGTGTGTGTGTGTGTGTCCAGCTCCAGCGAGAACATGATGCCCACTGAGCTGGAGATGAACCGTGTGATCAACAACAGCCAGGAGCTGCTGTACACGGCGTCCGACGTCAGCCACGACCGCTGCGTCAAGGTCCTCACCGCCAGAGCAAAGGTACAGTCCCACAGACACGGATGACCTCTGACCTTTCTTTTATTTAAGGCCTCAGATTTCACCTGAACTCGGTCTCCACCTCCGACAGGACGGATCTCTGGAGCGTCTGAACTCGGCCGAGTTCGTGTGTCTCTCTCAGGCGGTGGAGGCGTTCGTCAGGGACACGGAGGAGCTGTGTGGCAGGCGCAGCGTCTCCCTGAGGGGGGCGCTGCAGAGCCAGGCCAACCGCTTCGTCCACCGCTTCCACGAAGAGCGCAAGACCAAACTCAGGTAGGTAACCTGCAGCTCAGTGTGTTCGGTCTGGACTCTCTGAGGTCACATGATGGAAAAGTCGCAGCGTCTTCATGTGTGTCACCAGTGAGAAGTTTGAGGCGCAGCAGCTGAAGCTTCTGCTGAATTTCACTCCTGATTTCATCATGTTGAATTTAAAATAAAAACCATCTTGATATATAGATATAACTTGATATAAGTGTTTTACACAGAGCACAAGATTAAAACAAGCAGGTCATGTGAGGCAACAAGTAAAAGCAGCAGAAACACAAGGAAAGTGTTTTTAGTCTTTGTGCAGATAGACGGACGGCAGAGTCACCAGCGAGAGGACGATCAGTAAAACTCATAAAACCAAGAAATAAAAACTTGTCAATAGAATAAAGAGATTTAAAAGAGGTCAGAGACTCTGCAGCTCCTGCCACAGTTTTATCCTCTTCCACTTCTCCGGTAGAAACACCCTGAGAGCCGAGCCATGACTCATCAGTGCCGTGGGTTTGTGTTGTTGTGTGTCCTGATGATGACGATGGTTGTTGTTGTTGTTGTTGTTGTTGTTGTTTGCTGAAGCCTCCTCCTGGACAACGAGCGCTGGAAACAGGCGGAGGTTCCCGCCGAGTTTCAGGACCTCGTCAACTCCATCGCTGACGGCAGGATAACACTACCAGAGCGCAAAACCCCAGGTATCCACAAACCAACCGCCTCCTCCTCCAGGACGCTCTGCTCCGTCTGCCTGCAGCAGGAACAGCTGATGTTTGTTGACGTGACGTGTAGAAGAGAAACGCTCAGGGAAACACGCAGAGATGAGACAGGAAAACATGAGTGGTGATCAGCGACCTGATCAGTGATCAATGATGATGATTACTTCTCACAACAAACAGAATACCATGAAAGAAGCTGTAACACGTTTCCTCCTGCAGGTCCAGAAGACAGGAAGCCGACAGAGTTTCTGCTGGTCAACGGGCAAAAATACGCCGTCGTCGGGTGAGTGTCAAACCGCTGCCACACAACAGAAAAACTCCACGTTTCTTCTTCTGTGTTTTATTTGAAGTGTTGATCCATCAGAAGATATAAATCCATCTCAGTGTAGTTTTACATCTCCTCTCTCAGGCTTCTCTCTGGAGCTCTAGTAACAACAGGTCGGTGAGCCAATCAGAAGAGAGGAGGCTCTGAGCCTCTCTTCTGATTGGCTGACTGTTTTCTGAGTGATCCAATAAAAATATAGCAGATTTCAGGTAAAAACACTCAGAGAAACCAAATCCTGCAAGGTTTGGATGGTGGGTCCAGGTGGGCGGGGCTTGGTGACTGCTTTGTTGTGACATCACAAAGTTCCAGAAGTCCTGACGGCTGGTTTTAAGGCTCAGTTTCTGAATACAGGCTGTGTGCATTTCTCTGTGGACTGAGGCTTTGATACTTTCACAGTATTAATATAGAAGCTAGAGCTGATCTATAATCACACTACACATGGACACAGACCTTTACACTGGAGGAGCTGTAAGTCTGAATAACATGTATAATGTCGTCTTCCTGTTTCCTCAGGACGGTTCTGCTGCTGATCCGGATGTTTCTGGAGTACTGTCACTGCGTCAACGACATCCCGTCGATCGCCACCGACATGTTGACACGTCTGTCGGATCTCCTCAAGGTAAAACTGAAAAACAAGTTTTCACTTCATCTAAATCAGTTGTGTTCACATTTGAAAACGTTGACTTTCCGCCTTCGTCAGGTGACGTTTCCATAACAACCTGCAGCAGCGTGACGTCAACGCAGTGTGTGTTTTGTAAATCAGGTCTTCTCTCGTGTCTCTGCAGCACTTCAACTCTCGGAGCTGCCAGCTGGTTCTGGGAGCCGGAGCGCTGCAGGTCGTCGGCCTCAAGACCATCACCACTAAAAACCTCGGTACCTAGCAACAACAGCAGCGTCACACACCTGTCACCTGAGTCACAAACACAAGTTCTGATCTTCCTGTGTGTGTGTGTGTGTGTGTGTGTGTGTGTGTGTGTAGCATTAGCTTCCCGCTGCCTGCAGCTGGTGGTTCACTACATTCCCATCATCAGAGCTCACTTTGAGACCAAGCTGCAGCCCAAACAGTTCAGCGTCCTCAGACACTTCGACCACATCACCAAGGTAACGCACAGGAACCAAAACAAATAATCAATAATCAACACACACGGCCTCTGTCAGTTAAAAACTGTCTTTTCCTCGACGCCTCGAATTTTAAAGCTTCCTGGTAAAAAGCTGTTGGTTGTGTTTCTGAAACTGTTTGTTTGTTTGTTTGTTTGTTTGTTTGTTTGTTTGTTTGTTTGTTTGTTTGTTTGTTTGTTTCAGGACTACAACGACCACATAGCAGAGATCTCCGCTAAACTGGTGGCCATCATGGACAGTCTGTTTGAGAAGGTTTTATCAAAGGTAAGATCAGATCCAAACACCTGTTTCAGAAACTTTAAAAAGACGCTCAAGGAAACAATCCAACATCTGTTTGAATGAAGCTTCGTGTAGAATATTTTCAGCTTTATCTTCCTGTTAAAACCAAGTGAAGATCAGATCTTTCTGATTCGCTCAGCTCACCTCACGGCCGCGGCTGCGGCGTGATACAGAGCGAGCTGCAGGTGCGCTTGTGCGTAGGAATACGTGAGAAAAATGTAGTGCCAAAGGAAAGTGCTGTTTTCACGGGGAGATAAAGAGCTGAGTGTGTATGTGCTGTGCTACAGATGTGATGGTCATGTGACGTCGGCAGGTTGATGATGATGATGATGATGATGATGTTTCCTCAGTATGAAGTGAAGGCTCCGATGCCGTCGGCCTGTTTCAGGAACGTCTGTAAACAGATGGCGAAGATGCACGAAGCCATTTACGAGCTTTTACCTGAAGAACAGACTCAGGTGAGACTCAGCACAGCTCCTTAATCTTCATGTTCTCTTAATGACATGTTTGTCGATGACGTCGTCAGTGTGACATAAACACGTGGAAGCTTCACTGACCGACTTCCTGCTCCGGAAGTCGGTTTGAAATCGAAGAAAAGACTTTTTGTGACATCAGACTTTCATTAGTCTCAAGAATCAGTTTGATTTCACCTTCGACATGATGGATAATCTGTTTTTAATTAAAGTTCATCAGCATTTAGTCAGAATATCAGCAGTAGAGGAACGTGTCCGTCTACTTTGAGTTAATGTCACTTTTATCAGAGTCTCAACAGAAACACAAACAAAGATGATTATCAACAGGATTTCTGTTAAAATAAAGTGAAACTTCAAACTGAACTTCAAGAACATTTTCATATTCTCGTTTCTAAAACTGTGAAGTTTTGGTGACGACTGTTCCAGGTCGGATTCACCAAACTGTTTCTGGCCGATGAAGCAGCTGCTCGTTATGATTGAAACGATGATATCAGATCTGTTGCAGCAGCGAGTGACGGTGTGACTGAGCAGGAGTTGCCTCGTGTTAATTGGACCAGATGTTTGAGATCTGATCTGTTTGTTGTTGAAACTGTTTCCTGTTCAGATGTTGTTTCTGAGGATCAACGCCAGTTTTAAAATGCACCTGAAGAGGCAGCTGGCCCGACTCGGGGTCGTTAACGATGGAGGACCGCAGCACGGGTAACTCTCCAACACACACACACACACACAAGCTTTTCACTTCCTGTTTGACTCTCATTTAAGGAGGATTTGGTTTTAGTTTGACATGACGTTGTTTGTCTGTTTTCAAACATCCTGCTGTTTGTGGTTGTTCGACATCTCGTTGGAGCCGAATGTGAAGTCAGCGAGTTTCAATCTGATGAAGTGGTTTAGTTTTTGCTCATTTCCTGTAAATAACAGTTTGATCGTTTTACGTAACTGTGAAGAGCTTTTCCGTCTGGAGTTTCTCTAAATCTGCTGATCACAACGTGACGATCACAAACTACAGAGAGGAAGTTGATTTGTTAAAGGACGGAGAGTTCAGAGATTCTATTGTTGTGGCTTCATGATCAAAAACTTTAGTGAGGAGCATCAGCTGTTGTTGTTGTTGTTGTTGTTGTTGTTAACATGTGACTGGTGCTGCAGGCTGGTGGTGGTGGACGTCGCCTTCTACACGGAGAACGTTCAGGCGCTGAGGAGCCTCGAGCGGCTCGACCTCAACATGGCTGAGATCTGGGAGCAGAAGAGGTGATGGAGGGGGGGGGCGGAGTCCAGACGTCCAGGACCGACCAACTGACCGACTCGGCGACGGAGGGGCCGACCCTCCTGGGGGGGGAGGGGCGAACTGCGCCCAGGCTGAGGGTGGAGGAAGCCCGGAGGGACCAAAAAAAAAAAAAAAAAAACTCAAACTGGAGAAGAAGAGCGGCAGAAACACGCCGGGGCTTCCTGATCAGCTCCACCTTAAAAGACTTCACCCAGTAACACACAGCGCCTCCTTAAAAACTGCTGCCACCTCATCTCACTGTGCAATTCAACAGGAAGTAGTAAATTATTAGAGATGGTTTTATCGGAGGTGATGGGGTAATTTATTTTTCTGTCGTCTTATCTGTGGCGGACGTTTTTTCTCCGGCGCCACGGCAACGACGGAGCTGAAGGGAATTTTTAACATCGACGACACTGAGGCCGAGTTTTCCCGCCGAGGATTCAGGGCTCAAGGGTTGAAATGAATCGTCATGGAAACGTTTTCCCTCCTTCCTGCTCCGACAGAATCATCAGGGTTTCCTCACGTTTATTTTTTGTTGTTTGTTTGTTTGTTTGTTTTTTTTCCCGATCCTCATTCAGCAGCTGGTTTTTGTTTGAGTCACCATGGCGACGCAGAAAACTTCAATCTGACATTTTTATACGTGAAGCGGGAAAATGTTTCCGACCCTGGAGGAACCCTGACGCAGCAGGAGAGAGCACAAAGGTGGAATTGAAGAGTTCACTTCCTGAAATGTTTCGATCAACACAATCCAGACTGTGAACGCATCACAAACCCCTCAGCCACATCCTGTTGTTACCAAAGTAAAACACCTTCTAATATGGGAATTCAACTCTTCAATTGCATTTTCTCCCTTTAATCAGTCCGATCCTGCAGCAGGTGAAGAGCCACAGACGAAGGGGACGTGTTGTTTTTGTTTTTATAATTGCAGAACATGAAGCATGAATATCAGCTGTTAAACTACTGTTGACCCTCTCCCTCCTACTGTACTTTAATTTCATCTGCATGAGCTTTTTGTTTCCTCGAGGCTGAAACGACACGACGGAGCAGAAAATCTGATTTAGCTTCTTTTTATTTTTTTATTTTATTTTATTTTGAAGAGGAAATGAAACTCTCAGGATGTTTCCTCCTCTGTGAGACGATCAGCCAAAGCTGCACAAGGTGACGTTTTATTGTGACAGTTACTTTCTCATTAATCAAACTTCCTGTTTTGGTTTGACCAAAAATAAATTCACAAATCTTTATAAAAACAATGATCGTAACCTCTGACCTCACGCTGCTGCTTCCAGCTCTTCGAGTTAGAACAGAGTCACATGACTGAGGCAGATAAACTTCTGCTTTGTCTCTGCTCTTCAGTAATTTGAGCTCATTTCAAAATAAAACACCATCGAACACACAGAGCGCTCAGTTGTAAACGAGCAGACGATGTAACGCAGGATCATTAACGTCATTGACGTGTTTTTATTTACGACTGTGCGGTTCAGCTTTCTACTTAAACACAGTCGTCAGACATTTACGAGGAACACCTCAAACGCACCATCAGACCGGTGAGTCGTGGTTAGGTGTAGCAGAGATAACTGGTTAAAGGAAACACGGCGTTGGCGAGATGAAATGCGTCAGTTCGTCATCACAAGTGTCATGTGGTTTTCTTTATTTTCCGTGGTGGAAATCACCTCCACCCTCAAACCGGTGCTGAAACCAGTTCTGTGCTGGTGTGGTTTCAGAGTTTGATTGGCTGCTCCGTCACTCACCTGTTAGAGCTGTATATGTTTTTGAAGTTACACAGGGGTGTAGTGACTGCAGCCAACTCCCAGTGAAGCTCCGCCCACCTGAACTCACCTGTTCCTGCCTCACCTGGTGCCAGAGTGCAGCGTTCTTTATAAAAAATAAAATCAGATTTTCTGTTCCTGAGTGACGTCCAGCTGCTCTGAGCTCCAACCAAACAAACACATCTGTCCAGCTGTGGTCTCATCACCTCCACCTGCACAGCAGAGGCCAGGTGAGTCACTACAGAATAACACCTTTAACAGTTAACTGATGAGTTAAATTGCTGCAGCCGTCCTGGGACAGATGTGCCCAGGTGAGTCCTGTACGAACAGGTGAGCTGGTCTGTACAGGTGTGATGAGACCGCAGCTTCGACTTCCTGTCCGAGACTCACCTGAGAACAAAAAGCTTCAGAAGTGCCTCCTTTTGATCGACTGTCAGAGACGACACATCTGAGCTGTCCACTACAGTGTGCCTACCATACCACTGTGTGTGCGCGTGTGTGTGTGCACGTGTGTGTGAGAGTGTGTGTGAGAGTGAATGTGTGTGTGTGTGTGTGTGTGGACCCTCTCTGTTGGGTGTACCTGAGTCTGGCAGTGTGTCTGAAACTCTAAATGTCTTGAATCCTTCAAACTTGCTGTGATTAAAACAGGATGATGGAGCGACTCCGTGTCTCCGTCTGTTTATCTTCCGCAGGTTTTCAGCTTCGTGGCCGTTGTTCCAAACTTTATCGACAACGCCGCCGTCACGAGAGACGTGTGAAACCTAACCTGAAAGAAATCATCAAAACTTGAATTTCAAATTCTTTTAAAGGCAAAATAACATTTTCTGAATGTGTTCAGCACAAATAAAATAAAATAAAAACTAATGCACAACAAAAATCACATGATGCTCAGATGACATGTGTTTTTTTTTTATTGACATGAGACAGTGAGTTAGCCGCAGTTGGGCCGCAGTCGGGCCGGAGTCGGCTCAGACTTTGCAGCGATTGTTTGCAGTAACAGCGAGTTTCTTCCTGAAAAGCAGCAAAGTGCGTCAGGAGGAAGAACGAGGAGGAGGAGGTGGTTGACCTTTGACCCTTTCAGGCTGACTTCACATTGAAATGGACACCAACAAGCTGATTGTCTCTGTAACAGGTCGTTCTTCACTCAAGAGTCTCTTCAAGGTGCAAATGGCTTTGGTTTGTTTTTTTTTTCCCAGAAGGCCTCAGTGGTCGAGGATGCGCAGGTTTCCTGAGACGATCTTGTTCTCCAGCATCGCCCCGGCGGGAATATCGATCCGGTCGCCGTGATTCGCGATGATGATGACGGTTCCCTGGTGGAAGTGAAACATCGTTAGAGACAGTGTTTCCTTTGCAGCTAATGATGGTTTTCATTACAATTAATCACAGGACAAGGCGACGTTATAATTTCCCTGCGTCTTCAAACGCCTCGTTTTGTCTGAGCAACGGTTCAAAGAAAAACAACAAATCTTCACGTCTGATTGTTGCCTAAAATAATTACTAAAAATATAATTTGATTATCAAAATAGTTGCTGATTAATTTTCTGCTTCTGTTCCAAATTGATAATAAATATTCAATCGTTTAAATTTAAAGGTTTGTTCCACCCAGATTTCTTGCTTTTCTCTCACGGCGTCTTGAGCTGCTGGTGGTTTT
>NW_019174604.1:164717-199717 GCF_002260705.1 Seriola dumerili | reverse complement strand
CTTCCTGTTTCCTCGTCTGTGGATTTCTTTGATTGGGTTTTTGGTTTGATGACTGAAATAAGCTCGAGACATTTTCACGTTTTATTCTACGACATAAAATACGTCAGTAAATATTTCGGTCCTGATTTCTTTAAGCTTAAAGGCCGGTCGCTAACGAGTGTCTGAATGAGACTGCAGAGGCTGTTAGCACTTACTACCGTTAACTCCATCTTGCCAAATAGTGATCCTGCATCAATGTATGAAAACTGTTATAACCTGATTATAATTGTTTATTTATGGTTTATAAAGTGATTAACAACCTTATTATAAAGCATTTATAAATGCTTTATAAGGAAAGTCTTATTGTGACGTGGGACCTTGAGTTAAGGACGTACAGACAGAATTAATTCTCCTCCTCTGTTGGGACGGAGTCAGGGATGTTGTGATATGATGTTATTGATGATGTTATTGATGTTATGATGTCATGATCTTATTATGATGATGCTTCTGCAGCCGTTTTCTCACCTCTGCCTCCGCCTTGTCGGCCGTGGCGAGCAGCGCCTGCAGCTCGCGGTGCATCGACTCCTCGTGCTGCTGACGGAGCTTCTCCTGGAACTCAGTCATGGCTCCTACGGTCAGGTCTGCACGCGCACACACACACACACACACACACACACACACACACACACACACACGTTATCGTCCACATTATTACACAGAGGGAAGCTCGGCTGTTTGTTCAGGCCTGAAGTTTCTGACTGAAGCTGCTGGAAACAATGAAAACAGCTCATGAAACTACTGACTCTTTCATTTACTCATCTATTTATTATTACCATTATCATTATTATCATTAATACATTTAATGACGAATCAGTTCACAAAATAAAAGAGAAGTTCAGTTAATGGCAGGTTTTCCCTTCTGTTTGTTAATGTCTGTGTTAAATGAGGAAATTAGGAACTTTTTCAAGTCTCCAACTATTACAAACAAACAAACAAACAAACACAGAAAATCTAATGGAAACAGCCAAAAATAAACTTAAACTTAATTTAAATAAATAAAAATCTACTTTTTTTTCTTCTTTTTTTTTTTAAATTGGCCGCCGTGTGTTTGAAATTTAAATTTCAAAAATGAACTCTGGTCAGTCCACAATTACAAACAATTAGAGAAAAAGAAAGAAGCAATTACAACCAGGTTTGACGTGTTCGGCTCAAAAAAGACGATTCATTTTTATAAACAAATAAAACAGTAAAACAGAACAACAACACACAGTTAAAGATTCTCTAGATGCTGAAGCGAAACTTATTTCACCGTCATTTCTTACAAAAGACGAAAAACCTTCCACACCAACGACAACATGTGAATCTGCTCATTCATCTTTATATTGACTCATCAGGTTTTTGTTCTTCCATAAATCCATTAGTTTTTTTTAATGAATCTGATCATTTCAAGTTGTTTTGCGACTCTGTAAAACTTTGAGCTCAAATATAAAAATCACAAACGGTAAAGTTTCAGTTTATGATCTTAACAAAACAAACATGACATTACAAGAAATATTCATTAACATCTAATCATCATTGAATCTGATTAATTGATTACATTATTAGATTTATTGTTATTATTATTATAGTTGTTATATTATTAGTCAGCAGAGCAGACATAAACACTTTGTTATAAAGTGAATTTTGAAGAGTTTAACAATAATAATTAGTTCATTAGGTTGATTTAACAAAATAAAAGCAGCTCTCTCCAGTCGACAGACGTCTCATTGAATTTCATTGTGGATCTGAGTCTGAAGAGAGAAGAGAAGAGAAACTGCTTGTTAAACACTTCCACCGTCTTTTATGATGAACTTATGGTGACGGTCGTTTTCTTAAAATCGGGAGCGTTTAGGATTAAAACTTAAAAATGTTCAGTATGAGTTAAACACGACGTCAGAGCGGCTGTGAGAAATAAAACAGACCATCGGCTCAAACTGATCAACACTGAGGAGGAGAGGGGAAAAACTCGTGAGAAACAAAACCACCACAAAAAGCGACACAAACTGGAATCAGGACGTGAACTTACCAGCTACAAGCAGAGACATTTTACCACAGTCGGCTTACAAACAGGTTTATAAAAGGTGAGTGGACAGGAAGCAGCGGGCAGGTGAGTCGCTCACACTGAGTCCATGCGTCGCTTCAAAGGTGAAAAATGGTCCCAAAGAAATAATAAAGTCAAAGTCAGAGAACACCAGACGTCCTCCTCATCCTCAGCCCAGAGGAAGGTCGCTGATCTGCAGCTCCGAGCCTGAGCTCAACACAAGGCCCGCCCACACACACACACACCAATCACACTGGTGGCTGTGTGTGTGTGTGTGTGTGTGTGTCGTGGGTAGGTCTGCACTGTGACAGTCCCGCCCACACACTGCTGTGACCCACATGTCAAAGTTTAAAGTTTATGTCACAAGACACAACGTAAAACAATTAATGCTCAACCACTGAGCTGGTTAATGAATGATATTATTAGATTTATTATCACTATTATTATTATCATTATCATTATTATTATTATTAGTGCAGAGCAGAGCACATAGAAAAACTACAATCCCCTCCTCGTGGTCGTATCCCTCCGCCACTCAGACTAGTTTCAGGTTACATCCCTGTTTATCTAGTCAGATAAAATATTAAACATTAGCATGTTGACCTTTGACCTTTGACCACCAAAGTCTAATCAGTTCGTTCTTGGGTCCAAGGGAACGTTTGTGCCAAATCTGAAGAAGTTCCCTTTGAGGAGCTTTAGAGATATTGTGTTGACAAGACCAAAATCATGTTGTGTGATGTAACTATGATCTTGACCTTTGAACTTTGACCTTTAGCCACCAAAATCTAATCAGTTCATCCTTGAGTTCTTGTGAATGTTTGCTCCAAATTTGAAGAAGTTCCGTCAAGGCTTTACTGAAATACTGAGTCCCATTAGAGAAGCTGGAACATTAGAAACTGGAGCTTTTTTTTATCACAATTTTCGCTTGATGAACGACTGAAACAGTTATTGTTTATTATTTTAGTGCCAATCAACAATCAATTCATCGACTAACTGTTTAAATCTAGTGGAAGGAACAGAAACATGTCTGTTCGACCTGTCAAATCTGCCATCAATCATATAATCAACATTTAACTTTGGATTCTTTTGTTAAATGAAACTGTGTAATGTCAGAGTCACAAATACACGTGAAACTAATAAATCATGTACAGATCATTTACTACTCATGTTTATAATTCACACAAACTGCACTTTAAAGCAACATTATGCAACTATTTTTACCTTAATATATGATAACAGCTTCAAAACCATTTAATGTGTAACCTGTACGACCTCCGGTGAGAAGCTGCTTTACGGCGCTACGTCACACACCGACAACCGATGGCTCTGCAGCTAGCTACAACACGAAGCTAGCTCGGTATCCTCAGTAGCTCCTAGCATCTACACTTTAGCACGCAGCTACACACAGAGGGTTCAGGCGCTCTCGTCCAATCGGATTAACTTTTGTTTTCCGTACATGAGCTGTTAGCTTCTAAGCTAAAGGCTTGCTGCTTCACTGTAGCTTTAATGCACCAGCGTCCTGTAGTTACCAGCCTCTGACTGTAGAGGTCGCTGCTGCTGCTCTGCAAACGTTACACGGTGCAGCTTTAATTCATTCATAAAGCAACTAAAGGCTTTTTCTTACTATTTCTATTTTGATTTTACTAGCTGTTTTTCAGTTTCCTCATTTATTCTCCTATTATTCACTATTTATCTTCTTTCTAAGTTTTATTTATATGTGTCTGTATTGCAGTGGGTTTATTTTATATCTTGTTTTAATGTCTTTGAAATGCGTTGTTATTGAAAGGTGCTGGTCATGTAACTTATACTCTTATTTTATGTTGTAAAACACCTTTCAACCTTTTTCCTAGAAAGGAAGTAACATTGTATAAAGTTCATTTGTTTATTTATTTTTAGATTATATGTGACTTTAGATATTAAACTGGCCATTTTTCTGTATGGTCATATAATATATATATATACGTATATACACAGATAGTTTTCTATTTTTAGCATTTTCTGACATTTTAAAGGCAAAATTAGTGTATGTGAATTTATTGGTGACAGGTTTCTGAATGACACATGAGACACACACACACACACACACAAACACACACACACACACACACACACACACACACACACACACACACACACACCGGGCAGAAGCAGCTTCATGCCAGCAGCTCACACACGTTTCAGTGCTTTTGTACTTTCTGTCAAATTCCTGCTAAAATCTGAAAACAACGTTTTGTTTTTGTTTCTGACGAACTTTTCGTGCACGAGCAGCCACAGGTCTAGAAGCCGTTACCCACCTGGACACTGTCAAAGCGCGGGGAGAGCCTCGACAACACACCCGGGGACAACACGGACAAACCTCGGACCGGGACAGACTCGGGACAGACTCGGTTCAGACCCGGAGGACTCGGGTTTAGGACACAAGAAGAGAACTGGACCGGGTTAGAGTCTCTGCAGTCTCATCCTCCCGCTGTTTGCTGCTGTAGCAGGCTGACAGCCTAACCTGCTGGCGCCTCCCCCGAAGACACGTGACGTAGCATGTTACAATGTCGACGGTGATTGGTCGAAGACGCCCGTCAATCACATGGGAGGGGGGGACCTGCCAACCTGCCCTGCCCACCTCACCCACAGCTTCTGACAGCTTCTAAATGTGTGTTTTTTTCTGTTTACAACGTTTTTACAACGTAAATACTGAATTAGTTTTATGTCAATTTAAACTCCACATTTTGACTCAATTCCCAATTAGTCATTTGCCAAAGCAGTTTTTTTTTTGATAATTGAACTGATTTAATTCCGAGTTTTACTACTTATTTTTGTGTATATTATTATAATATTTCATTATATTATCTTTTTCACTGCCACATTTAATATTCTTTTGTTTATTCTATATTATTCCATTTAAACCTATCATTTTCTTATTATTATTATTATGCCTTTTTATACAGCCCTGTGTCCTTTATATTACATCTTGTCTTTACTGTCTTACTTTATTATTTTAATTACTTTCAGCAATAAAAAATACTTAAAGAGTCAAAAATAAAAGCAGTCATTAGGCCGCCAGTAATTGTATTATATTATTATTACCATATGATTCTACTGTTATTACTGTAACATTACTATTAATGTTACAGCTAATTTAATTCATCCCTCAACAATTTATCATCCTAGAGACTCATGATTGGTTGTGTGTATTTTTTTTTTTATTAGAAAAGTAGCTAGTAACTACAGCTGTCAGGTAAATGTAGAGTAGAAGTATCACGAAGCTTAAAATGGAAATAAATAAATAATAAAGTGTTTATAAATTTACTTAGGTAAAGTCCTGGAAGTCAAACCACTCTGACTTCACTGACACTGCAGGATGTAGAGACCTGTTACTGCAATGTTTCCTCACACTGACAGAAAACCTGGATGAGTCCAGCTCTGAGGCCCCTGAGCTCATGAATAAATAATTGAATAAATAATTAATAATTGGTTAAGGATCACACACTCAGCTGCTCAGGGGTCAGTTTATGTTCTTTTCAGATGGATGCTGCCCCCATGTGGTCAAAACGATTCACTGCAAAACACCTGAGAGCATGTAGGTAGATAGAATAGAAATCCCTCTCATCTGTTTTCTGACCAAATTTCTCATTTCTATATAGTTTATAATTATCATTATATGAAATATTGGTGGAGAGCATCAGTATTGTGCCGTGTCGTCCTCATCAGGACATAAACACGTGTTTTATGAGAATTCCTACTCGTTCCTTTCAAATTAAAAGCTTTGAAACTTTTTCCCCACGATCAAAATAAAACAGAAGCTCAGTTTTTATGCACATAATAAATAAAATACATTTTCTCTGTATCGGAAATTGTGCAAAAGTAAATAAAAACAAAAAAAGAAACAATTTCAGGCTGTATTTAGGGCGGTGTTACTGCCTGGTATAACACCCTGCATGCTGTAACTGGCTGTCTGTTAATGGCTGAATCTTATTGTAACATCTGTAACATCTGGCTCAGAGGTGAATTTACTGAAAGAAGCACAAACGAGTCCTGATTCTGGTCCGTCAGGTTCCTTGTGGTTTTATTGGTGATAACATGTTCCGTTACAGTTTCTGGACAGCTAGTGTGTGTTATCGTTATCATCTACAAACACAGACATTCTCTCGGTGTCTCGCAGACGCAGGAGGAGGAGGAAGAGGAGGCCAGGTTATGGTCATTAAACAGGTTTTCTGACAACCTGAAGAAGTGGCCAAGTGACACTCGCACGCACTCGTACACTTGACACACACACACACACGCGCGCGCGCGCACACACACGCACAGAGGTAACACACAGACGCCAGCTGGGACGGTTATAATAGTGGAGGGCTTCGTCTTCAGAGCCGTGAGCAGCGAGCCTTCAGGGGGTCTAAGTGCTGCTGCTGCTGCTGCTGACCAGCAGGGGGAGACAGTCACTGGGACAGGAAGTCCATGGCGGTGTCTCGCTCCTCCACCAGCTCGGCCGCTGTGGCGTCCATCTTGGCTCTGGAGAAGTCGTTGATGGGCAGTCCGTCAAACACTTTCCAGGTCTTGTTCTGTGGGAGGGACAGAGGGAAAGGTCAGAGGTCGAGATTTTTATTTTGAGTTTTTCTCTTCACTTCCTCAAACCCGCCCGTCACTGAACCGTGTCTCACTTTCTCTTCTTCTTCAGGTTTTAATAACACACGGCCGAATGATCCGGCGGCTGGCGGCCGATCGGACGGACTCACCTTGATCTGGACGGGGAAGGAGTAGATGAGGTCCTCTGGGATGCCGTAGGAGTTTCCGCCGGCGTACACGCCCATGGAGATGAACTCGCCCTGTCGACAGGAAGCACGAGAGTCAACAACAAACATGACTGTCGCAACGCCACGCGCTCCGGAGCCTGTTGAACACCTCCGGAGAACTGACGAACTGACAGGAAAATATACTTTTAATTTGATTAAGTTAATTTAATATTATTATTTTTGCTAAAATGAACAAAAGCAGATGTTGTTGAGGCTTTTACGAGCAACATTATAATGTCTGTTTGATTTTATTTATTTTTCTGGTGAAATATCTGTTTCAACAGAGACTTGATTTCCCAACGCGCTTTAAATCCACGTTTTCCAAACAATTCACAAAATACGTGACGTCCTTTGCCATAAAACAGAAGCATCTTTAACACAGAAACATTGAGAGATAAACTGGCTGCCGGTGCGACACGTTGCGTCACTGAGGATCGTTCTAAGATCAACTTTCACTTCTAGTCGAAGCATAAAAACCCTGAACTCTGACTTGAACGTAACTTTTCTGCGTTTACCTTTCAGTTTGTTTAACAGTTTAACAACATGTGACTCCCTGACGTCTCCCTCGGTCACTACACCTGGAGAACGTCACCGACACTCTCTGACAGACGTTAATCGCCGTCACACAGAAACATTCGGAGCGTCCACACTGACCTCCTTGGTGCCGAACCAGATGTCCCTCATGTGGTCGCAGATGGCCTTGGCGGCGGACATGGCGCTGGAAAGCTTCCTGGCCTTGATGACGGCAGCGCCGCGCTGCTGCACCGTCTGCAGGAGGAAGACAGAAGAGGAGGAGGTTTCAACAGAGGGAAACTAAAACATCAAATGAAAGAGTCGCTCCAGATCTCAGAAGGTTCTCACAGAGATGAAGTCTCCTCTGAGCCAGGCTTCGTCCTTGATGGCGTCGTAGGCGGCCGTCTCGGAGCCGTGGACGTTGACCTTGGCGTGGTGGACGTCGGGGTACTGGGTGGAAGAGTGGTTTCCCCAGATGATGACGTTCTTCACGTTGTCGGAGGAAACGCCGCAACGCATCGCCACCTGCGGGTGAGGGACGGACACAGCGGTAGAGTCGTTAACTTTTCATACAGTCGAGCTGCGTTCGAGACGTCGGTAAACCCGGACACTTCTGAGCGGGAGCGTGCGGGCGGAGCGTACCTGGGAGGAGGCTCTGTTGTGGTCCAGGCGGGTGAGGCAGGAGAAGTTCTCTTTGGGGATGGAGGGGGCGGACTTGGAGGCGATCAGACAGTTGGTGTTCGCCGGATTTCCAACCACCAGAACCTGACGGGACGAAAAACCAAACACCTGCGTCAGACGGCAACTGAACAAACCACAAACACATCCAGACACGGAGTTGGAAGAGGCGTTCAAGTGCACCGTTTGCCTCAGTTTTATCTAAATCTCCTCATCAATGACAGGATTTATCATCATTGCATCACCTCTGAGGCCAGTTAGCGTCACAGGGTCGTACCTGCAGATCATTCATCTGCTCTAATAATAAAGAGAATCAGAACATGTTTGGCTCCTCAGGTGAAAGCCTGTCTCACTCTTTAACCGTCACTGAAAAGCAACGAAAACAACCAGATGAAAAACGCAGGAGATGAATCTGAAGAAAAAGCTGTTAAACTCTCTGACACACAGTTGTGACCCAACAGCACTGACGCAGTTTATAATGAGCAACAACACAAAGTAAAACACTAAGAAACTAACGATCCACATGTGAATGTTCCTCACACAGTTTATATCTCCAGACTAAACATCCTCTGTGCTGCTGCTTTTCTCTCCCGATTTCCCGATTGGGAGCGAGACAGGAGCGAGACGAACTGACTTTAACAGACACGTCTGGATAAAACAAGATTCACCTCCGTCGTGTCGTCTGTTGTTTCTTGTGAACGACTGATAAAAAAAAAAATCCTAACTGGTGAAACAGGTGAATTTTGTACTGAACTGATGAGAAACAAAGATCCATCGTCAGTCAGAGGTTTAACTATTAAAGAAAATCACTTAAATGTTTATTTCTACATTTACTTTTGTGTAATTTTACCAACCGAGTTTCTTCATTAAATAAAGACGAAACACGTGAGAAATGTTTGTGGTGTAAAAGCCTCACAGGGTTGTTTTTGTCTTTTCTCCGCAGGTTCTTTGACCTTTGACCTCGGCACAGATTGAACCCGTTCGGTCACACTGACGTCCCCTCACCAGAGGCCCCGCTGCTGATCGGCGTGCTGCTGATCGATGTGCTGTAAGCACCACGGTACGTACGCACACGGCCCGCAGAGCGCTGACCCCTCACTCTGCAGAAACATGGCGCTGCTGCCGAGAGGCGCCGAGCGGAGGGAGAGAGATAACGTGACGGACGGAAGAGCGGGTTTATTCTGGTGGAGATGCTGCATGAGCGCTTTCATCCCCCGCCCCCGTGTTCATCAGCTGCGACCGACTGTCTGCAGGTCAGCAACGTCCACCTCAGGCTTTTTAAAACCACATGCAACTTAACGCCTGCGTCAAAGTCTGACGGTCTGATGGGAACCAGCAGGAGCAACGCGGCCTGGAGGTCTGTGGTGTCGCTACCGTCTACTGCGAATAAGACATTAATAAGACACCTTACCATCTAACTGAGGCGTGAGACCAATGTTACCACGGTAACGATCAATGACACAATGACCATTTTGTTTTATATTGAAAAAAGAAGAAGAAAAAAAAAACAAGTATTAATTTACCCAGAATTCATTGCACAACAGTCCGGCTTAAAGAGAGTAAAGAACTAAAGCGCTTTGAGCAGCGGGTGAATTTAAACATCTATCTGAAGAAACTGGCACAGATTGGATCCCAACTGACAGATCTGCTCTGACCTCATCAATAAATCAATCAATTCAGTGACATTAATAAAAGGTGATCAATCAGACGGGCGAGGCGTCACCTTGACGGTCTTCTTGGCGTACTTGTCCAGGGCGGCTCCCTGCGTCTTGAAGATGGCCACGTTGGCCTTCAGCAGGTCCTTCCTCTCCATGCCCTCCTTCCTGGGCATGGAGCCCACCAAGATGGCGGCGTCCAGGTCCTTGAAGCCCACCTCCACCTTGTCAGTGGGGATGACCTCTGTGGAAAGTCAAAGTAAAGCATATTGATAAGGACGAGCTGATCTATTGGTTCTGATAAGCTGCATTGATTATTTAACAGCACCACTCTGTACAGGCCGTCTGCAGGTACGATAACATGCTCCTGTCATGTGATGATGATTAACCAGGTGTTCACCTGTCATTCACTCTCTCAGGGTTTCACCTGGAAGTATTGATGACTGATTATTACTGAGCAGATAAATTCCTGCCACTTCGGCTGATCCTGGTGATAACATGTGTTTTGGTAGGAGGATCCCGCTGCTATCAGACCGGACTTCAGTCAGGGTTCATCTCTCCTCCCTCCATTGTTGTCCCACCACTGCTCTGATTGGCCACGGTGGTGCCTCAACCAGCAGCCAACCAGAAGCCTTGTTTCAGACACTCCTCCTTCCTCCTCCCCACAGCAGCAGCAGAGAGGAGGCTCCTCCACAGAGGTTATGAAGGACAAATAAAACTCTCTCTCTCTCTCTCTCAGGTGAGAACATTTCAGGTTATTTTTTCATGCCATTGTTAGACAGGAAAAAGAGGGACAGATCGTCCTCACGACTCCAAGTCATCAACCACCGAAAACAGACTTTCAGAAACGCTGCTGAACCCGTTTTATTTTGAAATCTCCAGGGTTGTGTTGTCGCCTGGACGACACAAACACCGTCATGAGTTTTGAAGCTTCAAGGCGACACACAGCAGCAGCAGCAGCAGCAGCATGTGACGTGAAGCAAAACACCCACAGGAAATTCTTTTCTATTCCAGTGATGTCTGCATGTTCAAAGCTACAAACTGCTGCTCCGTTTCCCAGCGTTTAAAATCAAAGCAGCATTTATTCAGATCAGTGCTTCTGTAGCACACACGGACAGGTAAAGTCCAGCAGCCAGAGCCGCTAACTGACATGATGCTACGTGACGTAGCTGGTGTGTTTGTGCTTTTAGCGTCTCGTGATGGTAAAAACATATTTTTTCACCCTAATAAGAAACAACTTGAATATTTTTCATTCTTTTAGACATTTCTGTATTTCTTTTTTATTAAACAGCTGGTTTAGGTGTAGTTTGTGAACGTACACTGAATCCAAGAGACTAGAGAGACACACACACACACACACACACACACACACACACACACACACTGAACTCACCCCTCAGCAGTGGGAGGGCACAGTCCTGCAGCTCCATGACGACTCCGTCCAGCACCGGCAGCATGGGGGGGATGTCCAGCAGGACCAAGATGATTGGCTGATGAGGAAGACGGAGACATTTAGCAGCCAATCAACTCATCGCAGTCAGTTATTTAACAGGTGTTGCATTAATGAATGCGGGGGGAAAAAATGAAACACCTTGCATGTAACAAGTGAATTAAAGCAAGAAAACATTCAGCACAGATCAACAGCTGCTTTAGCAGTGAACACAAGACCTTTCAAGGACTTTCAAGGACTCTCCAGGCCACATTCAGTGACTCATAAAAAGGTCATGTTTCAGACTGTAACATTGCCACAGATTCGACCTTTGCAAACGTACTCAAGTCAAGGCCAATAAAATTAATAAATGCCTCATCAGTTTTAAAGCTTTCTCTTTACTATCATTAAAAAAATACAACTTATTACCTTTATGTTGTAATTTCAAGTTTAATCTCAGACATTGACAATAAAGCAATAATATTCTTATTTTAATTTCAATAACTTTCCCTGCACAGCATGCTCAGCAAACAGGAAGAGGACCAACCAAACCCCCCTCAAAAAATCTTGCATTATAGCATGACCTTGTATTTAGGGATTAACAGATATGACATTCAACTTAATCTAAAATTTTCCTGAAGTACTTGATGACGACTCATTAATTCGGCAAGCGTTTCATCCATTAACAGTAAAATCAACTTGGAATAACCCGCCTCATGTTTTCATCTCCCTCTCCAACACCAATCAGGACTCTGATAAGCTGAAGGCATCCCACCACTGAAACATGTTCATTATTCATGGTGATTCCATTATGTAACCCACAGTGCATCGCCCAGCTGTCAGGGCAGCGACCAGCTTCGGGGGGGGGGGGGGGCTCTGCTGCTGCAGGTTATGTAATCAAAGCTCAGGCCTGGTCTCTTACCTGGTCCTTCCCGAACACATCTCCCTTGGCGATGCTGTACAGCAGGGAGTAGGCAATCTGGCCGGCGGCGCCAGTCACCAGGACACGGATTGGTTCAGCCTGCAGAGGGAACAAAACAAACAGGAGTGGTTCATGTGAAGCACTGATCTAGATGATTAACAAGAGGGAGGAAATGAAGCGGCAGAAACCAGTATTACTGGTCTCAACTGTGTGGATTATTATTTTATTTCTTTTTTTAAATATATAAAGCCCATATTTAACAGATGGGTTCTGCTGCTGGTTCACACACTCATCCTGTGGGAACCTGTCACCAAACTCCATTAAGAAAATTGTGCAATTTAGAAATGACCTTGCAAACTGACATGGACAGCTTTGACATTCAGTTTAATTTTTAGATTTAGTCTTTAGAATATGATTTAACTATTTAATTCGGCGTGCATAAAATCAATCAAACAAACACCTAATTTTACTCTTTATCACTGGTTCACACATCCCTCTGACGCTAATCACTGCGAAAGAATGAATGAAAAAGGACAAAGCAATACAATAAAAGGTAGGATTTAAGAATAATAAAATGACACATAGTGATTTATATACAAGCCGAACTGAAGGATGTTTCAAGTTCATTCAGAAAAATCATTATTATCACATTTTCATTCGCTTCCAAGTGCGTGAAAAGGAATCATTAAACTTCCCTGTTTCGCGAACCGAGATTCAAACCGATGAAGCTCCTGTCTTGATTGGTTCGGCCGGACTGAATTAAAGAAAAGGCCCGTGGTGATGTCATTTGACGCTGATGCCACGCCACAGCCTGTCCTCATTAAGATGGAGGCAGATGTATGAATGTACAAGTTAAGTGGAGGAGCAAGTGTTTTTTAAAAAAAAAAAAACAGCGGAAACAAAAACCCGGCCGCAGATATTTACGTTACATTTGCGTGTTTTTTTTTCTCCCCCCCCATTCAACCGCAGTTTTCTATCTGCGCGTTGCAACTGCGCATCAAACTGCGTCGGACAGCTCTGCCAATTGTTTTTAAATCATGAATTCAGCGCAGAAAAAAAAGCGCAGAAAAATATTATTAAGAGTTAAATCACGACGTTGCCGCCCTCTCGTCAATGTCAACTATTGTGCACCACATTGCATCCACCGGCACGAATAACATCAAGCAACACGGTGCGATTATTTCACCGTTTAGCCGTTTAGTATCTGATATTGTGCAGCTAATAGCATTCTTACCATTTGTGCTAGCGGGTGAAGATGCTTCGGGTCTGCGGTGCTCTCCCTGCTCAGAGTCGGACTAGACGGAAGGGTCACCTCTATCCGTGTATTGTAAAGTCAGGCGGTGAGATGACTCGGCCCACTCTCACCGCGGGATTTGTAGTCATTTCGAGATCCTGAGGCGGGAGTTTTCAGCCGGCAAACTCGATAAAAGGAACACACTCCCCCATAATGCACCGCATCTGGTGAAACCGCGCCCACCTCTGTCACAAACGGCTGTGGATTTTATGAAAAGGCTCGTTTTTTTTTTTTTTTTTAATGCGGAGGCTCGGGACGCTGCGCTTTGGCGACATCCTGTGGCCGGCCGCGGAACTACACCGAGTGTCCAGCAGAATTACACAGCACTGACACTGATGTGCTGCATTACTCCATGAATTATAAAGCAATTATATCTAAATATATATCACACAAAAGAAAGCCACTGTACAGAACCCCTTATTCCTCAAGACTAACTAAAAGAACAAACAGCCAACAAAAGGAGCTTATATTATTATATTATTTATCTACTAATTCCCCAGTGTGGGACTAATTGAAGGAATATCTTATTTTACCTCTTTTACACTCCTTTAAGAATAACAGTAACCCCAAGAAGTACCTGTACCAACATCAGGATCCATGGAACCACGACGACCCCCTGGGACCTCCTCAAGAACCACACACTCACCAGGAATCCTCTTAAATACCTCTAAAACACCTTTAGAACCCCCCCCCCCCCAAAAAAAAGAACCAATGGTACCCTCCACCCCCTCTCTCGTTGAGCCTTGAGCCCAACCTTGAACCTTGAATCCTAGAAACATTAGAGCTCATCTTATATCCGAATCTTCAGCTCCAACAATCCAACGAGGAACCTTGGAATCCCTTCAAGAACCCCCAGAAACTTCTCACAGGCCTTTGGGGTCCCATCTTTTAAGAACATAAAGAACTATGATCCTTTAAGAATTCCCTCAGTTCTTCCGAAAACCATCATAACATTTCAAGGATTCATCTTCCAAACCCCCTGACCCCCTTAAAATTCCTGGAACCTGCACAAGAACCTTGTGGGACTCTAAAAACTCAAATGTAACCTTTAGTGACTTTAAAAACCTCTTATTCCCAGCAATTTAAGGAGCCCTGGAACCTTTTCATATACCACTCATATATGCCTCCTGAAGGATCTCACCCAAAAATGATCCATAGAAACTCTAAAAACTCTTCAAACCCTTCTTCTGGGACACATGGAGCTTCCTCAAGAACCCACTGATGGACTGTGCAATGTCCTTCAAGAATCCCTGGACTTCCTCAACCCCAATTTGAAAATCCTGGTGACATCAGATTTAGATCAGCTCACTATAGATTATTATATCATTATAATATATACAGTATTTCTACAGGTCTGCTTGTTTACTTCTTTTCCAAATTACCAAACTTTTATAGCTCATCAACATGAGAAGGGTAGCTTGGACTCATGAACGGAGTCCTTACAGCCATGACCCTGACTGATTCACAGAAAGGAGAACACTGAGAACCGCAGTGTATGAACCACATTCATCTGCTGCCTACAGGAAGTTAAGCAGCTTCACTTAATGATCCTTTAAGTAACTTACAGGTCCCATGAAATGGAAAGTGTTTTTTTCCATGTTGTTACCATGTGTTTGGGGGAATTTGGGGCTGAGCTGGGGAGGGGTTTACCTCACACACAAATAACAGATGGTGGGTTATGAAGTTCGATTGTGATATATTATTTTTTAGACGAAATACTTTTAAATTTGACAGTTTTTTTTTTGGTAAAGATAAAACTATCACTTTATTTGTGGAGGAATTATATTTCTGTAGAAAGAAGATTTTTCATTTTAGCTAGATTGTTGCTTTCAGGGAACTGAGGTTGCAGGGGGGAATTTGGACTCATGTTCTCAGTATTTCCTGAAATCCCACCTCCCAAAAACCTCCAGAGTATTTATCTATCCAGATTGTTACAGTTTAATTTACTAAAGTTTCTGTCACTGAGACTTCTGCTATAATAGAGGTGAAGGGAATTTCATTAGTGGTGTTTAAAGCTCTAAAAACTTCAGAAACAAATGTCCTGATAGCTCTTTAAAAACCACAAATCCCTCAGTGAACTGAGAGCAATATCTATGGATTGTTCTAGGTGACTTGTTTTTCCACATCAGAGGCAAAGGTGAAAGTTCACTTGAGGTCATGTTTGCTCCCCAGACTACAGGAAGTTGCTGGGCTCGGTCACCAGTTTGTTAAGTTACCGGTGAGCCTGTTATCTGCAACCTCACAGGAGGTAAATCTGAGCCGAGCCGTCTGATCTGCTGACATTTATAGAGCAGGACATCACAACGATTACAAACAACAGTCAGGAGGGCAGTTTTCAAACATGGTGGAACTTCTTATTATATTTTTTATATTATAGGCTATATAGCCATAAAAAATATGGTATTAGTTTTTCTCTTTTGTGAAACAAATGAATGTGAAACTGAGTTTAGTCTGAATGAGGAACTAAAACTCTCACTTAAACTTAAGACTGGTGAAATTCTTCAGTGTATGCAAATATTTACGACAGGGTTGCTTGAAACAGATCTGTTCAGTAAGAGAGAAACTGAGATCAACTACTGCCTTTAATGGAAAAATCTATTTGCGCAAAGAGAAATAACCAAACAATTTAAAATACTGTCCCTTTGCTGTGGTCAGGGTTGACTGTGCAAACTTAAGATGTTCTATGTTTTGTCAGTTTACCTGTATTTCTTTATATGAATAACAAATAAACATAAGTTTATGTACGAAAAATTGCAACAAACTACAGCAGTGTCTCCTGACATCTATCATGCAAGAACTACGTAATCCTCATATTCCTTCTACATCTTGGCAAAACCACCTGTGTGAAATTTCAGGTCTCTGGACCTAAACCTTATGGTAGCTATAAATTTTTTAAGTTGTTTTTTCACTGGAATCCATGAACCTCGCTAAATGGAAAACTGTGCTTTAACTCTTTAATCTGAAACTGTAGAAAACAAACCAAAGCATTTCGACACCTAAAAATCCTTTTCACGTCTATTGATCCTTGTTTTTTTCATACATTTCCACCTGCACCGGCTCAGCATCGGCTCAGAAGTGCCCAGCCCCCCTTGTCTGCTCTGATTGGACAGGGCAGACGCCTGTTTTCAAGCTAGAATGATTGACAGAAGTAGTAACCAATAGCAGCGCTTTCTCCGACTGATATTATCGCGTCATCGGTTTTTCGCGCGCGCTGTCTTCACCCCCCGCGGTGAAATCTGAACAGATCATTGCGCGAAGACCTCCATTTTGTAGCCGCGAAGCTAACGTAAACAAGCATACCTGCTGACAGGAAGCCGGAAGGAGGGAAAACTTTTGAAATGTGGACCGAAGTGACGCGAACAAGCCGCTCCACCATCTACACGGGATTTCACAGGACCATATTCATAACTCGGAATACTTTTATGAAAAAACCCATTTGATTTTTTTGATCTGTGGACACTTACGGACAAAAGGAATATAAACATTCGAGGAATGGACAGATAACGAGACAATAAGACGACTTCTTTGAAGGTAGGAAGTGCTTTGCTGGTTTTGCTGGTTGATGATGCTATGTTATTAATGAGTTATACTTCTGTGCTCATAGTTACTGAAAAATGACCTCAATATTTGAATTGTTGTGACTCTGGCTATAACAAGGTATGGCATGTCAACACTGACAAAGGTTTAAGCATTTATACATTTTTAAAAACCTTACCTTTTTTCTCTTATGTAAACTTTACCTAACTTACAGAACCTAAACCTAAGCCTGTGCTGTCAATTTCGTTTTTATTTAATGGAAATGGAAATTCATTAATGTATGAAAATAGTAGAATGGAAATTAAGGCTGTCCCTTCTCATCGAAAATTGGTTTTAAAATGCGTTAAATGGGATTGATAATTGACAAAATAGGTCAGTGTATACAACACTAAGTGGCTGTTATCTAATATGTGATCAATTTTCAATATTGGTTTTGTGATATGGGCAAAAGTAAGTGGACCTTGTTTTTCGTGTTTTAAACCCATTATTTCCAATGATATCATCTTAATGCAACACTATCCCTTCACTTTTACTCCTACTCATACAACCAACTTTATTAAGCTTCTTTTGACTTAAAATTTCTCCAGAAGTCAGACAATTTCCTCTTATTTCATCCTTAATTATATATTTATACATTATAAGCATATTGGATTATTGTACATCTCACATGTTAATCATTCTTGGAGAGTTAAAGATTTGACACACAAAATTAACTTAAAAAAAAAAAAGATAAATCTATATGTTCTTGCAGAACAGTCAGGATTGTTTTTTTAAAGAATGTGCAATATGACAGATGTAGGGTTAGGCTGTGTCTCTGATTTGTCAATCGTGTGGTCACTTGAGAGTTGACCTCCTGACTTTGACACTTCACTGTCAGTAGAAGGGAGTCACTTGATAAATGTGTCTTATTGCAGACTCTCAGAAAAACATTTTTTTCTCTTAAATCGGTTCTTTAAAGCCTTCTTAAGGGTAAGTCTTACAGGTTTGATAAATACAGGCCCTGACCTCAACCCGGTCCAACACCCTGCAGGTTCCAACATCTGCAGAAAGCCTTAAAAGAAAAGCTGAAACTGTAGTAGCGGGTTAATACCCATGGTTTTGGAATAACATGTTCATATATGGCTGCAGTGTTCAGGTGTCTACATACTTCTGTCCATGTAGTGTGTGCCAACCAACTGCTACCCGAGGAAGAGCCCAGAGGAGAAGTGAAGGAGATGCGTGTGAGGGATGTTTTTCACACAGAATAGAGAGGGGAGGCGAGGCGAGGTTTTCAGTTACAATCAGGGCTCTGTCCAACCTTCAGCCTATCAAGGACACCGGCAGCCATGTTGGATCTCTGTGCAGTTTGATGGGTTCAGTTTCTGTAAAGCTGCAGGCTGCAGTTCTGTGCTGCTGGCAGCCAGGCAGGCACTGACCGCGGTGCTGATAATCTGCAGCCTGGACTGCTACGTCAAGGTAGCAGCAAACACTAGGAACATAACCGGAAGCCAGATAATTAAGCCTTCAAAATAAAACCGCAGAAATTATTGTTGGATAATTATAAGCTGTGAGGACTTCTTAGGGAAACAACAGAATTTCATGTTTGATTTTTCAATCATATTAACAAGGGTAGTTTATTTTCCATGCATCTTTTTTTACTTTTTATATAGTTTTATTAATGTTTTTTGAACTTTTTAGCTTAAATGCATATTTTCCTGTGGTGTATTACTTGAGCAATCTTTAAATCAGCAATTGTTTCTGGGAACATTTTGCTTCTCTTTGTTGTTGTTCTGTTTCTCTTTGAGGTGGTTTTGCATCATTTTGTGTCCTTAGTTGTTTTGCATCTCTTTCCGTGTGTGGTTGTCTTACATCTCTTTGAGGACATTTTGCATCTTTTTGTCGATTTTTTGGATCCTTTGTTCAGACTTTGCATCTCTTTGCATCATTGTGTTGTAGTTCTGCATCTCTTTGAGGACATTTTGCATCTTTTCGTGGATGTTTTGTTTTTGACTTTGCAGCTATGCATCTTTGTGTAGTAGATTTGCATCTCTTAGAGGTGCAGTCATCTTTGTCTCTGCAGTCAATTTCTGTTTTGCATCTTTTTGTATAGGTTAAGCATCTGTATGAGGTTTTGCATCTCAGTAGCTGTGTTGTGTCTCTTCACGTTTGTTTTACATCTTTCTGAGGCTGTTTTGTATATCATTTTGGTCATTTTACATTTCTTTCTGGGATGTTTAGCAGGTGAATACCTTGGACCCCTGGTTCTGTGCCTAATAGGCCAATTCTTATTGCATACTTACTGATTTAGTTTAACTATATTTAAATTTTACAAATAGGCCTGATTGTGTCTAAAAATGTATTATTTTATTTTACGTTTTTATTAATTTATTCTTTTCATTCATTTCAGCTGCTTGCATTATTGATATTTTAGCTGTATAAAAGAAAAAACTATTACAAATTTAATTTTCAAAATTGGGGGCTTTTATTTTGAAGAGACGTGCCGGATGTCGCGTTGTTCACTCTGTCTAGCTTCTCGGTGGCTCTGGATACTTTGCCAAAGCTGCCAGGTGGAAACGACTCTCGCTGAATTAATGATGACGGGGTCAGAAAAAGACGCAACCTGCCCAGTTCCTTCGCTCCCTTGAAGGTTGTGTTAGGTTTCCGGCGGCCATTTTCACACCTTAAATATAACGGTTTCCGCGCCAAATTCCCTGTCAGTTCACCACTGCAGCTCGAATAAACGACGATGAGACACACCTGGCTGACAAACGCAGAGATTTATTAACTAACGTACCAGTTTGGGGTGGAAACTGGGTCACACGAGCTCGTAACGGTCAAGTTTAGCTCCAGAATCACTCTTTAATGCTGCGTTCAAGGACGCGCGGTGAGCTCCGTCCCCGCGGTGACCATCTAACAGACGGTGTGCTGCTTTCAACTCACCTGCGATGAAACCGCCCGCACCACCAGATACATGGAAGTCAGCAGCGTCAACATGGTCCCGCCGGTGTTTTGTGGCCGTCCACTGATAACTTGTCGTCCTCTGTGAGCAGAAATGGCGTCTCAACCCCGACACGGTACCGGGAGGAAGACGGATAGAGAGGAGGGGAGACAGGTAGACACCCACAGACGCAGAGCGAAAGACAGGGCAGGTGCGACAGGACACCGCCGCGGCACCAGAGGCGACCTTAAACCCGCGCTGCAGTTCGACTTTCAGGGCTTCTTGTAGCTTGGGTTTGCCCGGGACTCTCTCACACCTCCACCCACTACCTATACTCACACATTAACACACACACACATATACACACTCACGCACTCACAGTGCTGCAGTCAGTCTAGTCCCTTAATAAGATTTTGAGGACGCAAATAGCCGCTGGCTGGACCGCCAAAGCTTTTCATGTGTGATTACAGGTGTAAATTAATTGTGAAGATTGAAGCCACAATACTGTAAAAAAAAAAAAAAATCAAATGGGATTTAGTATGTAGGACTAGGTGACGTCACTGCAGGGGAATGGGATGCTCCAACCCAAAGTGTATGTTTTAGGGTCACATGAGGACTGCTGCAGATGTAGTTGTGGAGACCAGGGATGGTTTTCTGTCTGTATCTTTGAGCTCGTTTTTACAAGCTAGCACGTTCAGAATTTAATGCAAACTACTGACACGTGTCTGCAATGAAAGGGTGTAGGTGTTATCCCTGCAACACAAACAAAAAATGTATGGTTTAGTCTCAAACACAAGGAGTGCGATGTTACAATCCACCCCATAGTGCAGGCAGTCTTGTATAAAGCACTTGAAAACGATACTCGAGTAAAAGTACAAGTATCTTACCAGAGAATGACTTTGGTAGAAGTTAAAATCACCTTTTTAGAATATTACTTGAGTAAAAGTCTTAAAGTGTACTTACGTTTCAGCAGCAGGTGCTTCCATGATGGTATCAGTCATCGTCATTTCTACTTTGACGACGCGAGCCTTCTTCCTCTTCTTCTTTAGTTTAGGCGCTTGGCAACAGACAGGCATTACGTCACCAACTCGAATTGGTGCATTAACTTGCAATCTAGGAGCACTGATTCGCCAATCTTGCAGTCTAACAAATTTCTTCTGCTTTTATTTTGTAGTAACGAGTAACGAAAATGCTTAGGGGAAATGCATCAGAGTAAAAGTCTATAATTTATTTAGGAAATGTATTTGAGTAAAAGTGAAAGTTGCCAGAAATATAAATAACGAAGTAAAGTACAGATATGTGAATATTCTAGTTAAGTACAGTAACAAAGTATTTGTACTTCCTTACAGTAGTAACAAAGTATTTGTACTTAACATACACTGAAATGTAACATTATTATTATGACAAAAACTTGATATTAAAGCTTTTTATTCTAGACTTAAATGACTTTTTAACATTTACTCAACAGTAACTGTTTGTCGTGTGTGTGTATTGTTGTTACAACTAATAAACCCTTGTAGCAATGAACTAGCTTAACTTACAGCTAACAGCTAAAACATTAGCGCTGACAACTAGCATGAAAAATATCTACATAGACTCTCAATGAACATGATTTATGTTTAGAGAGTTTACCTACAAAACAGGCAGTGACAGATAGATTACCAAGCATGACTTTATTAAATAGTTCATATTAATGCATCAATGCAGAAGTAGCATTTGACTATAGTGTACTTTACTATAGTAGTATTTGTGCATATTTCTTACTCTGTTCTTTACTTTACCTTCTCATACTGTGTTCTTGGTTTCTATTATATGTGGGTGGGTAGTGGGTTTTGTGTGTCCTGTAAGATACTGGATCCATCCATCCATCCATGCTGCTCTGGGTGGAGCTCATTTTTCCTATTTTATACATTTAGGTAATTTAGTCTAGAGTTTCCCAGCCAAGGGGAAAAGCTTTTTTAAATTATTTTATTTATTTGTCTTTATATTATCAATTTTTTTTTTAACTTACTTACTGTTTTATTTATTCCTGCTCTTCTTTTATAGACTTATTCTTTTTTGGCACTCCCATGACTCCATAAAATAAGAATTTCAGTATTTATAGTAGTAATTTCAAAGACACAGAGGTCATGTTCGAGTCACAGAGGTCAAATACAAGTCGATACAGGTGCGAGTGACTGAGGTAATGTCTGAGTATGAGGGCAAATACGAGTCACTGACATGAAATATATGTCACTGAGATCAAATACAGTCACTTAGATCATTTCTGAAAATACCTTAATGTGAAAGTCTTTTTACTTATCTAAAAATACAAAAATGTTGGCTATGAAATATAATGAAATACATAATATAATAAATAATATTTATTTACATAGTTGCAGCTCAATCAGCTCAGTGACTTCAAGTTTGATCATTTATATGTTTTTGTAAATTTACATGAAACAAAGCAGCTGGAAACTTCTGGTATCAGACAGGTGACGTGGTGGAATCAAAGTATTAAAGTGTTACAGCACCTTGACATATTTATGATCACTGTTTAATACAAATACAAGGTCCAGTAAATAGATGTGGCGGTGGCAGCAGTGGCTGTGTTTATTTACAGTGTTTACACTGTGGACTGATCCATGGTCGTGTGTTTATTTTGCCATTACTCACCAGCACAATTGTGAGGACATAAAAATAGTGGCAGGAAGTAGGATGGGGGAGGAGGGCGGAATCGACACGGATGAATGAGTGACGGCGCCGAACACCTGAAACAGTCAGATGTGATGCGTTCAGCAAATTCTGCTTTTTTTTTTCTTTCGCTGTAGGTTTTTAGTCTGAAAACCACTTAAACAACAAGGTTTGTTTTTTGATTTCGACCAATCAGATCACAAGAAAAATGGTCAAGTGACATATCTTTAGATCCAGCTGTTTTCAGAAGGTTTTGATCTGTTTATCTGTTAAATGCCAAAATCATATTTGATGCATGAAATACTTCATAAGAAGCAGGTGAAGATTGCACTGATGAAAACTCTATCTGGTGTTTTTCCGGTCTTTCTCGTCCAGCTGGGACATTTCAGTTCAGTGTTAATTGGCTGCACGTTAATGGAATATTTCGACTAATTTTCTTTATATTTGACCAGTTTTCCCCGTGACACTGTGGCTGATTCCTGTTCTTCCACATATGGATCCTCTTAGAAGATAAAAAACTCTGGCGTGCCACAAACTGACGTGAACAATAAATAAGAAAATGAATAGTAAGTTTACTACTAATAATGAGAGTAATAAGAAGACCCCAAGTAAATATAAAAAAAATAAAATAAAATAAAATCTGTTTGCTTTGTATCAGTATTTTTTATTATAGGATTTTAGTATTTTTTTCTATTTCTGCATAATTTTTTGTTTAAAATCTTTTTTTCAGTAAGGAACTGAAAGTATTTAACAGTTTCTGAAAATAAACAAACAGAAAATAAAATATATAGGGTTGCTTTAAGACGTAAAATTGGAAAAATAAAAGGAAAAACAATGTAAAGCAGATGAATGTAAGTTGTCAGATATTCACGTATTTGAATTTGACCCCTGAGGCTGATTTATAAAAACAGATAATTTCTGTACTAAAGTAAAACCAAAGAAACATTTCTGACCTACTAATCTTTATAATATTCAGTGCTTTTCCTTTATTGCCTTTGCTTTTCTCTTAATTAAACAAAAAGCAAAAGCAATAGAGGAATTCTTTTCCTTATTTGTCTTTATATATCCACATTTTTTAAATTTACTTATTTATTGTTTTCTTTATTTGTGCTTTTTCCACATTTATTTTCTTATTCTTTTATAGATTAATTATTTTCTTTTTTGGCCCTGCTGAGCAATTTCCGTTACACAGAAATCATGTTTTGTTCTTTTTCTATTCTTTTACAGATTTATTAAATAATAAAATATATACGGTTGCCTTAACGAGTAAAAGAGGAAAAAGAAAAGGAAAAACAATGTAAAGCAGATGAAGTTGTCAGATATTCACGTGTGCATTTGACCTTTGACCCCATAAATCTATATGAAGTCTGGTGTAACTCTGTGAGTGGAAATGTACCTGGACGTGCCGTTCCTACCTGCTGCCAGCAGAGGTCGACACACGCATGATCAATTGATTTCAGTGACACGAGTGAGGCTGATCTCTCGTTCTTCCGGGGGTTTGAGTGACGGGTAAACTGTCGGTGGCCAGAGGTTGATTCCCACTGATTGAAGACGATTGTAGCTTATTGATTTGATTTTTGAGTGATAATAATCATTAATTTGATGCGCTGACATTTTCTTAGACCTGTTTGTTCATCGGATGATGTGAGGGATGTCACATCATCAAAAGCTTTCTCAGCGTCCAATGATATCGGTGCTTCTGGAGTAGTGGAGGTAGATGGATCATTATTATTATTATTATCATTATTATTATTATTATTGTTATTAAATCCTTTATTTAAACAGGTCGTCTCATTGAGATCAGGATGTCTTTTTCAAGAGAGACCTGTGCACAAAAATAGAGATATACAATTTCTATATTGACCGACAGACACACAGAGGCAGTTACAGAAGGCAGCTGTTTATAGATTGTATAACCTTCTTAAGTTAAAAAAGAAAAGCCTATTTCTGATGAAACCTGTTTGATCAGGGGGAGACGATCAATGGAAGTATTGAGCACTTTAAAGTCTACGTTCAGAGGGTTGATGGGGGACAGTAGCGAAGTTCATATACTTGAGTAATTTACTAGTATATTTTTTCTGTACTCTACTTGAGTATAATGTTTGACTTTTACTCCATTTTGTACGTTTGACTCCACTACATTTCAAGTACTCTACAAGTACTCTTCACTACTCTCCACAGAGCTACGATACGTAAAGATGAGACAGAAACTGTTTGAAATTTTACAAAATAAAGAAAGATTTCTCTTATTTTAAATGTTGCTGTGTTCACCACGAACAAACTTCATCACTGTCTTAAAATAAACAAACAAACAAAAAACAAAAGTAATATAAAAACGACAACGGCTCCTTTTGTTGATTTGTGTTTCATAAGCTGCAGTCTTTTTATTCTACAGGTTCAGCAGGTTGTTTCAGTCATTAGGTTCTGTAAGTGTGGAACAATAACAACTTTCACTTGTATCGGAGAAATATGTGACCGGGAGGATCTGTCCCTCGACTGCAGTGATGAGGCCGAGTACTCTGTCCACCTCTGGGTGACACGAGGAGCAGGACAGAGGGTCCTTATTCTGTTTTAAGAGTTTTAAGAGACTCAAAAGATTCACGATTCTGTGATCATTTCTTCCTTAATTTAAACTTAATGTGTTGAAAACTAAATCAGTGATTCTTGGTCACTGCTGTGTTGATGCAGCTTTTATGTCATCGGGAGATATTTTAACCTTTGTCAGGTGGAGGGGTTGGACCAATATTCCTATATTGCGTTTTTTGTGATTCAGCTGGCGTTAACGTTTTCCTCTAGTCAGTTCTCATTTGGAATAACCTTTTTTTTTTCCAAAGTCTTGCACATTTCCATCGTATAAATGAGTCGTTTTCCCTATAAATGTTCCTGTTCATGCACTTGCAGGCTGCACATGCCTGGATATATTTAACCTACAGCACTGTGGTTATTTCAAGTTATTCCAGGTTCTGAATCATCTCAATAAAAAAACAAAAAAAAAAACAAAAAGGCTTGCAGGTGTTTAATAAGCATCAAAGGTCGGAAACATGAAACATGACCAGTGAAATTAAAAGCGATGTTATTAGGTAATTACACATGTTCAGCTCACTTAAAGAAAACTTCACTCGCTGCCGTATCAAATCACATTAAAGTCTGTTTGTGTGGCTCCCGTCATACAGGTGAGTGCGGTTCAAAGAGCTTCACACGCATTACAGAATAAAGCACATGAAGGAAACTCATTGTCAGACTCCTGTTACAGATCATTGACACTTAAATCATTATGACTCTGTCGTGTAGGTGTGGTTTTAACCTGCTTTTACAGAGACTGGTGCCAACACAGCTCTGACAGTCTCAACAACAAAACTCTGAGTCTAAATCAATAACACACACAGGAACCAAAAAGAAGCGCCTTCTTCCACAAGCTAGCAGTTAGCCATTTTTAACAAGGAACCGCTCCGTGCTTGGTTATTTTTTTTTACCAGTGTAGAAGATAATCCACCTCGTTCATGGTCAAACTCTTCTGCGAGAGAAATACTACCTGCGTTTTCTGATTATCTGTGTCGTTATTTATTTATTTTATCAATAAAATAAAATCTCTGAGCAAACGTGTTACTGCGTTACAGTTTAAAAGGGGAGGGGAAACATCTTATTGGTGATAATAATAATAATAATAATGTAAAACTATTAAATTAAAGATCATCTGCAGGTGAATCAGTTCACAGGTGAGAACAGCACTGAAATCAATGAAGTCAGGCTGTTTGCAGTCTGTGCACACAGCTGATAATCAATAATATTCACTCAGTGATCAGTTTATTAGGAACATTAAACTGATGGAGTCTGATGCAACAGTCCTGCAGTAAATCCTCCGTCATGAAGGTTTTAATCTTCAGCTTGTGTTTAAACAGTTTCAGACAGATGATGATGATCATTGTGTGTGTGTGTGTGTGTGTTGTGTGTGTGTGTGTTTGTGTGTTTGTGTGTGTGTGCATGTGTGTGTGTGTGTTACATTATATAACAGCTGTTTCTGTTATTTACCAACATTCACTGATGTAAATGGGGTGGACATCATAATAGAAACATCTGGACGCCACGGTGAGCGTCGTTATACAGCAGTAGTTTTGTGTTGGCGTAACGGTTCCAAGTATCAGTATATTATCCGTCTCTTTGATTACCGATAATCAATATCTGTACCGGCCCTGAAAAAACCATATCGGTCGCCCCCCAATCAGAACCACTGAAACCACATTTTTTTCCGCACTGCCAGCAGGTGGCGCCTTCCTCTACTTGCCCCAAATGACCCTTAACCCTTGCAAAAGTGACAGCGACTTACTCCACCACTTTAACTTCTCAGCACGTTGACGGTTTAGTGAAGTGTCATGTAAAACAAACAACAATGCGCGTGATGACGGAGTCGAGCTACAGGGGGAAGTGCAGCCCGCGTCGCCGTGACCCCGACCGACCGGGCGGCCTGTCCCTGCCTGAATCCTGGAGGCCCGTCGGTAACTCCTCCGATCCACGAGGTGAATTCTGGCATTCCTTCACACAGCCGTCACCGCCACAGACAATGCATGATTAGGCAGCCCTGAGTGATTTGCACAGCAGGCCCTAACCCGCCAAATAACAGTCAGTCGGTCGGTCAATTAGAGTTCGTATCGTGGAGTGTGGAATCGTCAGTTTATGGACGTTTCAGGACCTTTTTTAATGTTGTTAAATGTCGTCACCACAGGAATCCATAAGACACAAATCAAACTGACACGACCATTGATTCCATTCTTAATTACTTTTTAACATCCTCCTTTCTCTTTGCCGTCTTCACACGCCGAGCCTCCCACAACATGACATTTGTGACCAGCCTGGACTGTGAACAACAACACGCACACGAACACGCTAAAACCTGATTTCGCAGCCTGCAGTCGTAATTATAGTTGGAGGCAGAAATCCTCTCACCGGTGGAGTTAAAGCTCAAGGAGCCGAGCAACCGGTTTTTCATGTCGCAGTCGTGTTGTGGGTTTCTCTGGGTGTGAAGACGCCGCACACTTCAAAAGGTGGATGGGAAAAAGTAATTAAGAGTGGAAACATTGGTCAAGTCAGTTTGATTAATTAGTTCTGGATTAATGTGCCGATAACGTTTTAACAACAAGGTGCTGACACGTCCCGAGAAACCACTCAGACCACTCCTCCTCTGTTCGACCAAATATTCTCTTTCTTTATCAATCCTCATGTTTAATCAGGTCAGACAAGTAAAAAATGGTTTTTGCTAATTAATTTTTTCATTCTGATTTGGCGAAAACAGAACGGCGAACAGACAGGAAGAGGAAGTGAAGTGTACAAAAGTCAGAATAAAAGCCAAGAGGACATAAAAGTGTAACATTAAGCAAGAGAGGGATCTACACCAGGGTAACGTTGGAAGATAGAAGAAGATTAAACATATGAATTCGGTTTTTGGTTTCAAATAAAATAATAATAAAAGGAATCGCCAAAAATTGATTGATTGTTTTTTGTTTTAATGATTCTTTCATCAAAAACTTTTTTTTCTGTTTTGGTTTCAAAACAAATAACAGATTTATGTTTTTTTATTACAAATAAATTACAGATTATCTGTTAACCGCCATTTTCCTGTTTTTGTTAGAATTAAAAAAAAATAGAATATCACATTAAAAGAAATGGTCCAGTTTGCCCAAATTTGATGTTTGATGTCTTTTCGTTTTTTTAATTCTGGAAGAAAAAAAAAAACGAAAAATGGCTCCGTCCATTTTTGATTTAATTTAATTTTGGCGTCTGGTTTTCTCCCGCCGTTTGGATCGTTTTTGCTCTTTTTGCTGAGGTTGTAACGTCTCTGCAACTAAGCAGTTCCCAATGAAAAGATTACGACAGAACAACCGGGATACTGTTCTCGGAAAGCGAGATTTCTTTTTTTTTCAAGCTTGGCAGGTGATTGGACGAACCATCTGTCCATCATATGACTTGGTAGAAGGACGCCAAAGACGAAACGCAACAAAAGAACAAGCCACAGTCTGAACTTTAGAAGCTAGTTAGCATGTCCGTAGACGATTCTTGTCGCTTCTTCATAGCTACCAGTAGCTCCTCCCTCATTGGACGCTGAATGGTCCAATGATTGCTTATGTTTTGCCCACAAGCGAATATCTTTGAGCCTGGTAAGATGGATTTTTGGTTGCACCTTTCAAGGTTATCGTATCGGGGTGGAAGCAGTGATCTTCCGTAGTTTGAAACCTGGACAGCTGACACTAAAACTGTGTGTGTAGAGATACTTTTCTGTAGTTTGGGTGAACTGACCCTTTAAGGTGTTTACATGACGGTTAATAGGATCAGGTAAAACACTATCATGCGTGTAAACACAGTGACTGATGACACGTTGCTACCCAGGTAGCAGAAGTCTGGCTGATTTAAATTTTCTCCTTTGATCTTGTTGGTTTTTAATCTGTTTGAATCCACGTTTGACGTCTGTTTTAATCTGTTTGACGTCTGATGAGTCTTTGTGTGATGTAACTGCCTCGTTACGAACGCACACGTTGGTTTTCCATCATAATATCTGATCTTGCACAATATCCACCTGCAGTGACTCCAGCTTTATCGAACTGTTTCATTGTTCTGCTCAGACTCCCACAGCTCTTGGTTCAGGTTCAGGAAAAGGTGTTTATTTACATTTAACCAAAACCACCATCTTTCTCTAACTTCACCCAAGTCTTTTTAGTTGCCTAAACCACAGGCCTCTTGAACCTGGTCTCTTGCACTTCATTCATTCATTTAAAATTAATGTTACCTCCAAACACAATCCAGCCAGATTAAGTTTCCTACAAAATTGTATTTGCTGTTGCAGTTTCGTTGTGTAGAAAGGTGATTTCTGGGAGACAGTGTTGTTTACTGTGAAGACGATACACTGACGTTGACATTTTCTATTCTCCAGTTTTTGTTTTGGTCCTGATCCTGAATCCTTAATATTGGGTGTCTGTGGACAGCGATTCAATACTTATATTTACCTAAATACCGATTAAATATGTATCTGACGCACTAAAGTTACAGCTGTATCTTCTGTCCAAGTACTTGCATCTCTCCATTGACTTTGTATACGACCTTTCTGCCTTAGCACATGCTTTTGAGTTCAGCATCCCACTGCTGACTCCTCATTAATATAACTTAGTCTTTATTTTGCCTAAAGGCGGCGGTGGCGGCGGTGGCGGCCAGAGTCTCAGGGATATTGTTTATGGGTTGTCGATCCATTTGTCCGTACGTCCCATTCTCTTGGACACGATATCTCAGTAACGCCCTGACGGAACTCCTTCTAATTTGGCACAAACATTCACTTGGACTCGAGGACGAACTGATTAGATTTAGGTGGCTAAAGGTCAAAGGTCAAGGTCACAGTGACCTTACAAAACACTTTCCCAACAAATCCCGTCAGATTTGGCACAAACGTCCACTTGGACTCGAGAACGAACTGATTTGATTTTGGTGGTCAAAGGTCAAGGTCAGTGGGGTGGGGGGTGGGGTTAAACTGAATTTAGATACCCTCTTCTGGTTTTTAAAATTAACCACTGTTAGAAAGTTGACCCCGCCCTGAATGATTATGAACTAACGAAGATTTAAAGGGGCCCTGACTTTGTTTACGCCCCCCATTTGGTGTAAGGTATTGTAGCGCAGAGCCACGCCCCCCCCCCAACACACACACACACACACACACACACACTCTAAAGTCTACTGTAAAAACACCAACAGGGTCTATCACTACATCGGGGTCTTGATTGTGGCGCCTAACTCCGCCCACTGAAGTTCAACTTAACCACTTACGTTTTTTCAGCTTTAAATATCCGAGCCAGCGCCACTCCGGAGAGCGCACATGAATGCTTGTCACATGTTGGAAATATTAATCATGGGCTGGTATTGATGAGAGCCTCTTCTCCACTTCAGCCCGCTCTCCAGGTCTGACAGGTGATGCGTATACAAAGTGCCGTGGCGTGGAGCTGACATGTCACGTTACAGCTGCGGAGGCATGGCCGAGCCTGTTTACCGCAGCTCTCATTACTCGCCATTGTCTGTCCTCCCTGCCCTCCGCTTTAGCTGTCAGTCACAGACAAACGCCTGAGGAGGGAGGGGATGAGAGCGGCGTTCAGCTGCCCATGCCGCCAAATAACTCCCACACACACACATACACACACATACCTGACAGATACATATACGACACACACACACACACACACACGTAGAGGAGTTAATGAGTCCTTCCTCTGACAGACACTTTAACTTGAAATGCTGCATATCCAATTTCCCCACCGAAGAAAATTAAAGTGATTGATCGATTGATTGATTGAAGCCAGTTGTTTTGTTTAGAGGGACGTGCAGCATGGTTTCCAGTAAACAATCAAACAAACAAACAAACAAATGCATTGTTTACTGACGTCTCTGCCAATGTAGAGTCAGCTGTGTTGGTGCGTTGCTGCCACTGAGCGTGAAACCGTTGGCGGGACGGTGTATCGTGTCACCCAGACGCCAACCAGACCTCCAACCTCTGACGCGGACTGTACCGAGAGCGCCGTCGCCATTGGTTACTGTAATAACATTCATGGCTCGGTTAGTTTTCGGGAAGAGATGGTGATTTGGGGATAAAATCAGTGCTTTTCCTCGACATTAGACGATCTTTGTTGTCATGGTTACAATAATAACAACGTGGTAAACTGTGTCGAACGGTCGTGGAAAATAGAAATGTGATAAACTGCTGGTTTCACATGGGAATCGAACACCATCAATCCATCCACCACCTCCTCCCGACGTGTGTCTCTCTTTACACTCCTGTCATCGTTACCACGGCCACTAGATGTCGCCTAGCAACGAAACCTAACTGATGTTTATAGGTCATAAATTCAACATGGTGTCTTTAACTGATCTCATTTTGTTTGTACATTTCCGTTTCATTGTCACGCAGAGCTGCAGTCACAGCTGTGGGTATCGAAGTCACAGACTCTCATCCTGTCGGACTTCATCACGTTTCATCATATTCATTCTGATTTATTTCATTGTTGGTATTTATATTTAGACTCTTAGTGTCAGTTTAAAAGGTAGAAAAATGTCACAACACAGTATTTTCTAACGTCCTCGGCTTTTAAAAGTAAAACACAACATTTCACATGATGGTTTGTTTAAAATTAAAGGGAGAGACATTTGCAGAACATAACGTCGCCAAACTTTAGGAGTCAGTTTTCCCGGGATAAGAGGACGTGTTGGGCTCGTGGCGGTTACTGGCGTGCAGCGCAGACGTGCTGCCAACACACACACCTGACCTGGGGGAGGTAGTGTGTCGACGATGAGGAGCATCGGCGGCAGCTTCAGCTCAGTGAAATCGTCTTTCAGCAGGACGGAAGAGGAATGTGAGGAATGCGGTTTTCCTGACCGCCGAGCTGCAGCTTTTCATCGCTCCTCCGCTGAACTTATAAGGACAGACGGGTCCATTCGGTCGCCTTGAGCCAACTGTGACCGTCTTTGGGCTGGGCTGGCGTCGGCGCCACAGCCTGGCGTTTGTTTGTTATGTCTCGCCGACTAACAATGTGGGGATTATGAATATTTTCAGGAGCTCGAAGCGCCACAACAACAACACAGACGGCAGAGAGGAAGCGCGATTGCATCGGAGACGGTTTTCTTTGTGGCGTGGGCTGATGCTGGCGTGTTCTGTGAAAAACAAGGGGCATTGTGGGAGCTTCTCCTGACCTCTGTTTGAACCCGGTGGCGGTGATCTCACCTGCGATGGCCGGTTATCTCCTCCTCCTTCCGTGACTCGGATAGCAGGAGGCGGGGGAGGGACAAGGCGGCCGGGCGTCTCCACGACGCCGCCGTCTTCCTCCTCGCCCCTATAAACCCAACACCCGTCTGCCATTTTGGTGCCTCTCCAGGCGGTTACGCTGCACCTGCCGTATCTCGACCTGGAGGCGGTTGGCTTTTGTTTCGCCTGCTCCACGAGGGTCGCTCTGCAGGCCTCGTATCTCGGTGAGGGCGACATGCGCACCGTTGCATTCCAGCGGGGATTTGCAGAGCGGATCGAGGGAACGGGTCTGAACCGAGGATTAAAACTCTTGAGGCTGTTCAGATGCTCTGATAGCAACCGCTGGCTACTTCCCCCTTTTTCAGCGCTGCGTCTCGTCTCACGGGAACGACCGACGGCAACGAGCTCAGAAACAAATCAGTCAGAGAAACCTCAAAAACAAAACTCCTCCATGAACTCCTCAGTGAAGCTCTAACACCTTGTCAGAGTGCCAACGCTTGGCAACCCTTTGGGATAATTAAGACTGGTCACGCCCCCCCCCCCCCCCCCCACCTTATCACCCCCCCATTCTCCGCACCCTCTTATCCCCATCCCCACGCTCCCTGGCAACTGTATCCGCTCCGTCGCTGCTTCTTCCACTTCTCCTGCCAATCACACTTACTCCACCATCTGCCTGGAATGGCACTGATAGAAAATGCCCTAAAGTGCTGGTGTTGGGCCAGAGCCGGCTATACGCTGATTAATGGTTAATGGTGAAGACGGGAGAGGAGCGAGGGCGTCGAGCCTTCCTCTCCCACCCCCCCACCCCACTCCTCAGACTCTGACATAAAGGCTGTTTGACCTCGGATGAACACAACAATGTGAAGAATTCTCAGTCTGTCGCCTCGGATCACGTCGTCGTGCCGGTGTGGGTCACAGCGCTGAACTTCAACACCTCCACCCCGACCTTACACAAACAAGAAGAACTTTATTGTCCCGTCTCTCTCTCTCTCTCTCAGGACAAATCTGTCCTCCATGATGCCACGACATGTTCTGTCTTTGGGTTTGGGTGATGAGGATCAGTGTGGACGCTTCGGATCAATCCAAGACTTTAGAGCTGCACAGTAAACCTTAAATGCAACTCGGGGGCACTGAGTTGCATGACTTTCATACAGATTTACTGTTACACGTTTCTGATATTGATAAATCAGGGTTGAGACCAGTTATCCCAGTGTTATCAGTCCCTTTAATATCTTTAGCACCAGTGTTGACAGTTTTAGTATTTTTAGGAATCTGCATCAGTTTGATGAAGCACTTTGTTTTATCAGCTGTTTACTCTGCTGGATTTGGTCGTTTTCTCCGTGAGCATGAACAGAGATATTGAACTACACATACGATGACACTGCTCATCCCTACACCAGGTCATACTCAGTAGAGCTCATGGTCCCGTCAAGACAAAACAATCCTACATACGTCTGACAGATCTGCACCAAATCGCACAAACTCAAAGATCTCAAATCTCACTAAATATGTCAAATTCTTTGCATCAAGATCAAAAAATTTCCAGAGAAGTTGATGAAAATGTGGAAAAGTGCACAATCTTGTCAATGTTAAGGAAAGTGATAAATAAAATCCTGGATCCTCTGCTCTTCCCTGGATCGTCCCAAATCCCTCCACCGAGTTCAAATCGGTTCTCTACTTTCTGCTGTCAAATAAATAAACGATTCAAACAAACCAAACAAATAAACAAAACCAAAAAATAAACAAACCAAACAAATAAACAAAACAAACAAACAAACTAAACCAAACAAACAAACTAAACCAAACAAACAAACTAAACCAAACAAACAAACCAAACAAATAAACAAACCAAACAAACAAACAAATAAACAAACCAAACAAACAAACAAACCAAACAAACAAACCAAACAAACCAAACAAACCAAACTAACTACACAAACCAAACAAACTACATAAACAAACCAAACAAATAAACAAACCAAACAAACAAATAAACAAACCAAACAAATAAATAAACCAAACAAATAAACAAACAAATAAACAAACCAAACAAACAAATAAACAAACCAAACAAATAAATAAACCAAACAAATAAACAAACAAATAAACAAACCAAACAAACAAATAAACAAACCAAACAAACAAACAAATAAACAAACCAAACAACGAACTTGGGTTTCCATTTCAATTTTGTGAAATANAAACAAACAAACAAATAAACAAAACAAACAAACCAAACAAACAAACAAACAAACAAACTAAACAAACCAAACAAACAAACTAAACAAACCAACCAAATAAACATACTAAACAAACCAAATAAACAAACCAAACAAATAAACAAACCAAACAAACAAATAAACAAACCAAACAAATAAATAAACCAAACAAATAAACAAACAAATAAACAAACCAAACAAACAAATAAACAAACCAAACAAACAAACAAATAAACAAACCAAACAACGAACTTGGGTTTCCATTTCAATTTTGTGAAATATTGTTTGTCAAACATTCAGAAAAACATTCGAGAGTGTTTCCATTACTCGTTTTTGAATTTGCGATTTGAAGTTAATGGTAAAAACACAAGAGACACGGTGAAAACAAAACCTCCTTGGTGGAAAGTAACTCGATATTTTCTTTATATTTCTCTTCACTTGTACTTTACATTTATTTAACAGTTGTAGCTGCTCCTTAATTTCAGATTAAGATTTTACAAACAAAACATCAGTTTATAAAACATGACGCACGTGTTGTAGATTTAACTGCACAACAG
>NW_019174604.1:132830-164692 GCF_002260705.1 Seriola dumerili | reverse complement strand
TTAACCAAACAAACAAGATAAACAACCAATCCAAACCAAACAACGAACTTGGGTTTCCATTTCAATTTTGTGAAATATTGTTTGTCAAACATTCAGAAAAACATTCGAGAGTGTTTCCATTACTCGTTTTTGAATTTGCGATTTGAAGTTAATGGTAAAAACACAACAAGAGACACGGTGAAAACAAAACCTCCTTGGTGGAAAGTAACTCGATATTTTCTTTATATTTCTCTTCACTTGTACTTTACATTTATTTAACAGTTGTAGCTGCTCCTTAATTTCAGATTAAGATTTTACAAACAAAACATCAGTTTATAAAACATGACGCACGTGTTGTAGATTTAACTGCACAACAGTAAAACGCCTCCAGCTCCAGTTCATGTAAAAGTTAATGCATCAACAACAACAACACTAACGGATTATTCTGCATGAGTCGAGTAGATTCAGTTTAAAATCTTTATGTTAATTTTCATCTTTTAAATTTTAAATGCAGAACTTTTTCCTTGTAGTGAAATATTTTAATCATGTGATTTTGCTCCTTTTTCTTGAGTAAATGATCAAATAAATCTGTCCATCACTGAGCAAACCAAACCTTCAGTTATTGATTTGTTAATTAGATCAACTCACTTTAATGTTAACGTTAATTTAAAGGAGCCACACTTCATTTTACCATTAAAAAAAAACAAAACAAAAAAAAACGTTGCACAACATCAGAGAGACAACAATCGTGTCGCTGTGATAAAGTCTCCAGTGTAGAAAAATCAGAGTCTGGACGTGATGACTCAGGCCAGAGGAAACACAAACCGTCTCGGTTTACGCTGTAAAACACTCACTTGTGTACCGCCCATTATTTGTCCTCTGTCACCTTAGCCCAGGCTAATCCTGCCCCCCCCCCCCTCCTGTCTTCGTGTCAGATTTTTGCATGACTGCCTCGCTCACCTTTCTTCTCCCCTATGGATGAACTTTTCAACCCTTCAACTCTGCCCTCGTCCCCGGGGACGGGCGTCCCGAAGGGCTCCACGTCTTCTCGTCTTCTCTGTCTGCGTGTGACCTTTTTTTGAAAGTCTGTCGTCTCACATACGCACCAACCCCCCCCCCCCCCCCCCTCCTCTCCCTCCTCCTCCCCACGCCGTCATGTCACCTCTTGCCCGGCTGCGAGTCCCGCGGCCATGTTGGGTCCATGTTGGGCCGACAGATGCGCTCTCCTCCTCCGCCGTCGACGAGTCGGTGCACAGAAGATTTCAGGGAGAGTTCGTCCATCTGTTGATTGAAATCCAGATTCCAGGCACGAGCGGCGACGCGACATCTGTCGCCCCGTGGACGCTTCGGCCTGAGGAGGAAGCCACCGAGTAAACACCAGCTACAGTTTCTTTAATGGAGCTTTTCTTCCCATAATTACAATAAAAACACTTCGTGAAAAAAGATCAATCATTATGATTAGATTTAATTTCCTGCAACAAACAGACATCAAGGTGAAAACTGTTGCTTTTTAGATGTTTATGTTTTTACAGTTAACTTTAATCAGGTTCTGTCTACAAGTCAGTGAAATATTGATTATGTTGGTCAATTGCCTTGCCCTCTATTTGAAAGAAGATGCACCAGGTAACATCACTGACACACCTCTCAATATGAGTTTAAGTTTACTCACGCTTTTTAAAGCAGCAATTGAACTTGAGTTTTTAAGGCTAAAAACAAAAGAATATAAAATAATCTTTTTGTAATTTGGGTGAACTGGCCCCTTTTTCTATTTAAACATATGAATAAATAATAAATAATGAATGACTGAATAAAGTGGTGATAAAATGTGACTCTGTGTATCAGCAGCATCAATCTAAAAATACCTGTGTCAGCGATGACACCTGCGGGGGTCAAACTGCGGTTACTCTCTCCTGACATGTCACGTGTCTCCGTCTGCTCTCAGCCAATCAGAGGAAGTCTGCTGGATTGTGCCGGTGTGTGTGTGTGTGTGTTGGTGCCAAGGTCTGGCACCGCTCTGTCCGCCCAACGCCACGTCGCCTCCTCGGGCTCCTCGCTCCTTTATGTCGCTTTTATTTTTGTCTTTTTGTTTTTCTTCTTCTCCGTAGGAAACGAGCCAAAACCCCCGAGGACCAAAAAACTCAGAGCGAGAGAGCGAAGGGCTGAGGAGGAGAAACGAGAGATGATAAGAAAGAGAGAACGAGAGAAAGAGATGTAATTTAAAACTTGGAATTAGTGTGACGCAAATTGGGGTTGTATGTCAGGAGAGCAGCAACATGGCCGCCAGCGAGCGCATTTATAGACCCACTGTTTACAGAGACTTCCTGTCTGCTCTTATTGTACGAGCTGTTACATAAAGACATGAGGTGGGAGGAAGACACACACACACACACACACACACACACACACACACACACACACACACACACACACACACACACACACACACACACACACACACACACAGTGAGCTCATACACGTCGGTGTGTTCAGAGACAACGCGGTTTATTTTCAGTTAGTTCAGTTTAGTTATTTGTCGTGCAAATAATTTGTTTTAGTGTTTCGGACCAATGGATTCCACAATACTGTGTGTGTGTGTGTGTGTGTGTGTGTGTGTGTGTGTGTGTGTGTGAAATGGATAAGAGCTAATGGTTCCCAACCTTTTCCGACTCACTTGAAAACCTCAAAAATGTTGGCGGGGTTGACTGAAAGCAGGGGAAACGTGTCCGAAGCTCATTCTTCTTCTCTAGTTTTTGCCGTGGATGTGATCTTTTAACGCAATTCGACTGACGTAGTAAAGAAGTCTACGATGTGGTCGGGCTGCCGACGACATGAAAGTTCCTGTCATTGGCTTATCACAGAGAGAGAGAGAGTAGAAGGAGAGGCAGTATGAGAGGAGGAGAGAGAAGAGAGACACAGAGAGAGAGAGAGAGACAGAGAGAGAGAGAGAGAGAGAGAGACACAGAGAGAGAGAGAGAGACAGAGAGAGACAGAGAGAGAGAGAGACAGAGAGAGAGAGAGACAGAGAGAGAGAGACAGAGAGACAGAGACAGAGAGAGAGAGACACAGAGAGAGAGAGAGAGACAGAGAGAGAGAGAGAGAGAGAGAGACACAGAGAGAGAGAGAGAGAGAGAGACGGAGAGAGAGAGAGAGAGAGAGAAGGAGAGAGAGAGAGACAGACAGAGAGAGAGACACAGAGAGAGAGAGACAGACAGAGAGAGAGACACAGAGAGAGAGAGACAGAGAGACAGAGAGAGAGAGAGAGACAGAGAGACAGAGAGAGACAGAGAGAGACAGAGAGAGAGAGAGATCTTTGTAATGGACCTTTTTAAAGGAGAAGAAAAAGTCAGTTAATACGCGTTAAGACAAACTACGTCACCTTGAACTGTTGTTTATCTTATAATCTGCAAAGTCGGACACTGAACGCATCGGTGACGTCGGGACGATGTCGTGCTGCACATCACTTTCATGGGTGATGACGAGGGAGAGCAACTCTTCAATCAATCAGTCACTTTATTATTTGTAGGTATGTAGCGGTGGAATATATGCATGAAAACTTAAAAACACAGGGCACATAAATGCAACACAGAGACCAAAAGACAAGTAGATAATAAGTTAAAACAACATCTGAGGCGTCAGAGAGGTGAAGCGTGGAGTCTGAGGAAACTGTTGATGTGAAGGGCGGGAACAATCTGACGGGACGGATTCAGCTTTTCTCAACTCTTGTCCTTTTATCAGCATTCTTTGTTTTCTGCAGATTTTTCATGTGAAAACTCGAGCTGACATATAAATCCTATTTTCATCGTCATGGCGAAATGAACATGTGCAATAAACGCATCGCAAAAGACTGAGGGAAACTTCTGTAAAGGTAAAAAGAATCACCTGTTCAACGAGATTTAAACATCCACCGCGGTTTGTTTTACTCAGCGCGCTAACGCTAAGCTAAGCTAAGCTAACTTTCTGCTTGTAGACTGCAGCTTCATTTGACACAAACTCTTTGTAAACTTATAACTAACTAACGAGGAGCAGCGACTCTGACCAGCTGTGAGCGTGTAACCGTCTGTTTTGTTCATCATATCCAGCAGTAAGTGTGTGAGGCTGCAGACAGGAAGTCATCCTCACCAACATACTAACACACACACACACACATAGTGTCACACACACACACACTCACACACAGCCCGTGGATCTGTGTACATACGCTCCGCACAATCGGAGGGAACAGGTTACGAGGAAGAAATTAACCCTCTTTTAATGGAGGCCAGATGGATGGATGAAAAGAAGAGAGGAAGAAAGGAGGGGAGGCGGAGGCATGTATGATCTCACTGCTCATCCTAATGAATACATAAAGGCGTCTTTTGGAGCCCTCGGTGTCCCACCAGAGCCGGGGCATTATGGCGGCAGCGGCGGCGCGTCTTTGTTCTCCCCCGCAGACGGGCGACGGTGAAAGCAATCTGTCCTGTAGCGGAGCTGCATCCAGCAGCCCAGCGCTGATAAGGAGACCCCTGGCCCCCCCACCCCCACCCCCCGGTGTCTGGTCCAGCGGGCTAAGCTTCGCCTTTCTAATCCCCTCCAGAGGAGAAAAAAAAAAAAAGGGCTTTGATTATTTGCTGACCAATAAAACCCGAACTGAGAGCAGAGGTGGCGTTTGTTTCGGGGGTTTAGAGAAAGGTGGAGGCCTTGATTGGCACGTTTATTGGACGGCGTTTATCATTTCTGGTGATCTGTCCGGCCACTTAATAACGTCTGCAGGATCAAGTGCAAAGGGTTTGAGCTTTTTGTCCGGCTCTTTTTCATTCCCTTTCTCTTTCTTCTCTTCTATCAGTGTAAAAACAACTACTTAGGAAATGGAGGCACTCTGAAAGAAGCTAATCTCGCCGCGTGGAGAGGCTCGGTTCAAAAAGGGGGGGGAGGGGGGGGGGGGGGGGGGGCGACAAGGTGCCACTCAGGCTGCGGGCGCTACGACAAGCTACAAGCCACGATGGTGAGGACACTGTCCGGTCCAAAACTCACCCACAAAAGGCTTAATTATGGCGCCCACAACCCCGGCTCCAGACCCACAAACCTCCCGCACAAAAAAAAATAAACCATCGACGATGCAAATGAGCCACGTAGGTTTGAGCGAGATAGCAGCTGCGCTATAAGCTATGCAAAAATATTCACAATTCCAAGCTGGAGATTGAACAGAAAAATAATAAGATATGAAAAGTAGGAGAAAAAAATTATTATATTTCGCTTTGCTGGCTGTATATTTAGGCCGTCTGGAGTGTGCTGGGGGATTTGTTACCGTCTATCACCTTTTCCTCTCTCCCCCTTCCCTGCATCATCTTCCTCTAATTAAAGTGTTTGTTGTCACCCTCAGATCCGGGGTGTGAAATCAAGTTAGCAGTTTATGTAAGAGCCGTGGTGAAAATCAAACACTTTGTTCATCAGAAAGACAGGGACTTCAATCACTCCGAGCTGGGATATATGTTCCCATTGTTGACTTTGCTATCTGCATGCTAAGCCAATTTTCTACTTAAGTCTCCCAGCTTTTAAAAAATGTTATTTGGTTCCCTATGTGGTCTTAATTCTTACCCCTCGCTGATAAGCACAGCCGCGGCAGGCCGGGAAAATATAGGCCCAATTATAGAGGACTTTAAATTCCAAATCGTTCTTGGGAAAATGGAAGAAAAAAAAAAAATCATTTTAATGAAAAAGTAAAGGAGGAGATCCGACGGTCCGACAGTCCGATGGTCCAGATCTCACAAACCGACCCGCCCCTCACCCCCTACATATAGATCCCCTGTTCCCCCGGAGAGCGCCGGGTTTCATACTTTCACCGAGGAGGATAAAAACGATAAATTACAATCAGTGATTCTCTTGAAACAATTAGATATTTTTACACCATGACACTCTGACGCTTGGAAAGTTAAAGTCAGTAGCAGCAAAACAAAAGGGTTTTTTTTCTCTTTTTCCTCTCCGCCTTTTTCTCTCCGCCTCTGCTGCTGGTTGGACGACTTCAGCTCCTGGTGACTGCGAAGAGATTTGTTGTACATTTGTTACAGACAACAAATCAGCCACACGACGCCGAATACTCACTTTGTTTCCCTTTGTTGCAAATATTACTGTAATATTATTACAAAATACACGGTACAAAAATACGACAGTGGCACCGAATGGACAAAACAAAATGGCTTTTACGGAGATCATATATCAAACAACATTACACCAAGATGTTGCTTTTACTGTTCGAGGTGATTGTGTCGTACTTCCTGTCTTTTCCCGCTGACCTCTGAACTCTCAGACCGACGAATCCAAAACGTTTGTGCGAACATCAACGACAGCTGGACTGACACTAAAGAGAGTTTTCATTTTCTTATGGTGAATATATTTTTTGCCTTTACCACTTGTTTTTACACGTGAAGCGACATAAATGTTTCATCACCTCTCTGTCTGATTGATTTGCACCTTTTGAACCTTTATATAATGTGTGTCTCTGAAGCACGAGGCTTTTCAGGATTAACACGACGTGTAATTTACTAAGTTAAAACGGTGGATCCAGTATTAAAATGATCAACCAGTGATTGTTTTTACTGTAAATCCTGTAAATATTAAGCCCTTTTCAGACGTGTTTATATGATCTAACACATGTAGACTACAGTTTGTTTACAGCAACATAACTTTAGTGTGTCGGATAAATTCCCAATATTTTAGCAAAACAAATCCTCTTTGCGGTCAAACCTGACATTTCAGAAGGATGTCTGGGGCTAACTCGCAGTCTTTGTAAACGCCTGTGGTGCAGCGGGTCTTCCACTAATCGGAAGGTCGGCGGTTTGATCCCCAGCTCCTCCAGTCCTCCAGTCAGTGTCCTTGGGCAAGCTACTGCACTGTAGGTTTTGTAAAACGCTTTGAGTGGTCGATAAGACCAGAAAAACACTCCATTTACCACTTTTAAAGGAGCTATTTGTTAGCTTTTCAATTGCTACATAGCTAACGTTAGCATTAGCAGCTGTTTACTGAACAGGTTATAATACGTCCTCTGAGCAGCTGCCTCTTCAGGGCAGACCGGACGCTACGGTGACGAGCCGGTCCGACCAGGCTGGGGCTAGCTAGCTGGTTAGCATGCTAACTTCAGTAGAAGAAAAGAAGTGATAGGAAAAGAAGCAACAACAAGAGGGTTGTTTTCCACCTCTGGAGACAGATGTTGTCGAGTGAAGGAATGAAGTTTGATGCTGAACTCACGCTTCTTCTAGACTGGTGAGTAACAGCTGTTCATGCTAACGTTAGCTATGTAGCGATAGCAAAACTTACATATAGCCCCTTTAAACTTTTCTATTCATAATTGTGGCTGCATTCACTCACACGGGTTCTGAGCGGGAAGAATTTGCTATTTGCTAACTTAGCATAGCTTCAATTTGGGATTTTTTTTTTTTTTTTTTTTATGTGTTTTTAAAACCTGTCAGATGTTGACTTCATCTCTCCCCGAGAGCTGAAATCCATCCAGGCCGCTCCCCAGATATCCCTGAGCCCAGCGACACCTAAAGCACGAGGCAACAGTGATGTGGAGCTATCTCTGATTTCCTTTACCCAGGATGCCGTGCACGCTGCACATTATTTTCACACAGCTAGTTCCTCCATTATGGTGCCAGCTGCGGTTGCTAGGAGATTTGTGATGAAACTCCAAAGCCTCTATTGATATCACTCAGCAGTGTGACTGTCCAGCTGGGTGGGGGCCCGGCCAGGTGTTGCGTCCTGTGAAGATAAATAAGCCGGCGTGGCGTGGAGAAGACCTCGGCCGGTCCGGAGACTCAGACTCAGACCCCCGGCCGGCGGCAGCTGCTGCCCAGACACAGAGCCTCGGTTTGGGATTGGGTTTGGGATTGGGTTTGGGTGGGGGGGGGGGGGGGGGGGGGGGGCCAGGTGTGGCTGATGTGGGCCCCTGAGGTGCTCCGATGACAGCAACCTGGCAGAGATCTAACTGCGTCGTACCACCTGCCCCCCCACCACTACCACCAACACCACCACCACCACCACCACCACCACCACCACACCCCACTCCATCACCACTAACCCCCACCCCCCCCTCCCCTCGGGGGGAAACAGGATCTGGTCCAGAGGGATAACAGAAGAGGAAGAGAATCCAATTCCTTATCCAGCCTGGCAACTGACTTAATTCCATTTTTGGCAGCAAACAAGGAGACGACTGCTGCTGCTGCCGCCGCCGCCGCCGCCGCCACTGCTGCTCCACCGCCTGCAGCCTCCCCGAGCTCAGGAAGACATGTAACTACTGTCTGGAAGGAAGGAAGGAAGCAAGCAAGCAAGGGAGCAAGGAAGGAAGGAAGGAACTGAGGAAGCAATAAAAGAAAAAAGAAGAAATTTATCTCGCTGGAAATTTTTTTTACCAAAGATTGTCAAAAATCTTTTTGGTTTTTCCTTCCAGTTGGTAATAAAACAGTAATAAATGTTCCGTTATAACATCAGCTGGTTTTCACTTGGATGACCCAAGGAGATTTCAACAAGATAACACCAGGACAAACATACGGTGGCCCTGAGAGCTCAACACACTGCCACACACAGCTCAAGACCACCGTACAAACACCGGCCAAACTGGCACTTTACAACCTGGCAACCCAAAGGTTTTTCATATTACCTGGTTATAACTAATCTATAAAGAATTCTTGATGTTAACCCATCATACAATATACATTTATAAACCATTTATAACTGTGACTTAATGGAGAGTGGTTCTGAGAAACAGACAAATGGAAGAAGGATGGCTGATTAAAAAAGAAAAACAGGTGGTAATACAAATAATTTAAATAACTAATTTTTAACAGCGATGGAGGAAAAAGAAAATAAATGGACGTTATGAAGGAGAAAGACGGGAGAGAAGAGGAAGAAAAGGAATATTTAACAAGATGCATAAAAGTTTCTTGGACTAATATTGTTTATCTACCAGCTATAAAAGAAAAATAATAATTCAAAAATTAATAATATAAAACTGAACTCGCACAGAACCAGGAAAGAGAGAGAGTAACTCGACGGGGAAAGAGAAGAAAGAATATAAATAAAAGAAAGGAGGTGGAAAAGAAGGAAGGAAACAAACAAGGAAGGAAACAAACAAGGAAGGAAGGAGACACTTCTTCACCCCCCCCCACATGAGAGGGAGCAGCAACAGTTCCAGTCGGTTCGTCCTGTGAGAGTCGACCGCTGAGCCGAGCAGATTGAAAAGGAGGAGCTGAGGCCGCGGAGCATGAAAGAGGATAGAAGAAGAAGAAGACAACAGAAGTAGAGAGAATAAGAAGAAAGGGGAAAGGAGGAGGGAGGAGGGGGGCAAGAAACAAGAGGGGAGGGTCAGTCTTCAAACAACCCCCCCCCCCCTTACCCAAAGTGTCTCTTAAGTGAAGGGGAGGGGGGTGAAATTATTAACACTCCTACGGCCACTTTAAAGATGACAAAAGAGAGAGAGAGGGACACTGACGTTTCACCCAGTCAGTCACTCTCTACTTTAATTAGTCACTAAATTAACCCACCCCCAACACACACACACACACACACACACACACACACACACACACACACACACAAATGTTTAAGACTCTTATTTGGTGATGAGAACAAAACATTAGATGAAGCTCAGAGAATTTATTGATGTTAAAACTTACACACAGATCAGGACTACACGTTAACACCTGGCGTCCACACCTCTACGAAGTTTTTGAGCGTCTAAAACAGACTTTTGGAAACTCTGCGGACATCGTTTTAGTTTGAAAACTCCGGGGTGTGAGAGCGAGACCTTGGGAAACGATGACGGCCTCGTTCGTAGTGTTTTGTGAAACTAATCAGCTGCGGAGTAGACGATCTGTTTCCTGTCTTTTCTGGCATGTTTGTGTTCATGTTCTCAGGTGTGATAGTCTGGACGGAGATCGTTTCCGACAGGGAGCTAAGAGGTCAGTCTCACCGTGCTCTGACTCCGTCTTTGACAACTTGTCATTTTGCATAAAACTTGCAGAACTTTTTTAGAAAACAGATTGATCGATGGAAACAGTCATTGTTGACATCAGCGAGTTTTATTCGCTTTGCAGAATCATCCAATAACAACATTGTTCTCTGGCGTTTGGGTTGGTTTTGTCTTTTTTTCTGACTTTTGTTTGACGATTTGAAGGAAGCATGACGTTGAGAAAAACTTCCACCTGTCGCCCTGTTCGATGACTTCAGTTTTAAACGGTCACAGCAACAGAAGCCAGAAGTGTGAGATGGCATTTTTCCGAAAAGAATATTTGCGTTCGCTTCCTCTCTTTTTCTAATCATCAACATTCCCCCGTTGTGAGGTCCAGATGTCGTCGCACTTTTCCAAATTGATTCCGTTTAACTGAGATCTCATCTAGATTGGCTCTCAGAACTTAATTCTTTGTTTTATAATTTGCTCTTAATCGCCTTCCCTCTCCGCTAATGATAAGGCTGCAGCTCTGCTCAGACTAAAGCCCCTCATCGTGAGCCCCTAAAGCTCTTAAATAAATAAGATTAGTGCACATCCCGTGTTACATTTGTGAATAAGACGAGTGCTATCAGATATGCCGGCGATCCGCATTATCCAAATCAGCCCTGTCTGCTCTTCTTCTGCCTGCCATCCATCCATCCATCCATCCATGTTCCCTTTACCAACACGAACTGAACAGCAGCTGCTGTTTGTTGCTTCATGTTGCCAGCGTTGTCGTTCCAGTAAATCTTGGCTAACTACAATCTGATTCACCAACGGATAAAACAAAAGCTGACGTATTAAATTTCATTTTTCATTTCTGCCTCGCAGGCGTGCTAACACCTGCTCAATGAGTCATCTCCTCCACCAGCTGATGGTGCTTTCAATCAATCAAAGTGTTGCAGTTTAAAGCTGCGACAGGCGGTTGTCGGTGGCGCCGCAGGAAAAGTCAGATGATTACCAGAGTCGGTTGGATTCGTCATTTGGAGATCATGAATGTTTGTGCAAAATTTCATGCCAATTCATCTGATAGTTGTGGAGATATTTCAGTTTGGATCAAAGAGGCGGAGTGACTGACTTTACTGTTCCTGGAGCCAGAGTCTGTGGATGGTGAAATCACAGTCAGACTGAACATGAAGCTTGTTTCAAACTCACTTTATTTGACGGCTGGAGTGTTTGTCCAGTCTGTGCTAACTCGCCACAAACAGCTAATGTACTAACTGTATATTTAGGCCACGTCCACACTGATACTAAAACCCAAAAAAGCGATCTGTCCAGAGCGTTTTAGCTTCGTATCAGAAACTAACGCACCTGAAAACGCACACTGGGCTCTGTATACCAGCCATTTTAACTACACAGGTTAGCATGTGATGTGTTAGCTGTCTGCTCTGCAGTTCATTAGTCGCATAAAATATCATGAACGAGGAACAGCAAAGACAGCTGTAGGAAGCTGCTCTCCGTCCAGACTACAACACAACCTCGAGTTCTCAAACTGAACTGGGTCCAGCTGCGTTTCCAAAAGTCCAGGGTTGTGACGATGGACGATGAAATTGGTGATTGCTCATACCTTTGCAAATGTAAAGATGATTGTTTTCCCATTAAGGTAGTAAGTTATTATTATTTGTAGTGTTAAATTAATATTATATTTAATTTGCCTTGCCACAGTTTCACCTATATAACCGCATGTAACCATGATTGCAACGTGCACACACACTCACTCATTGTAATGAAGCTGCTGGTGTGTAGATGTTGGGCTGAGGTTTAAGAGCGGAGATTGACAGACAGATCACGTCATTTAGTTCGGTTTCTCAGTCAGTTTGTCATGACTATTTTGTTTATACATTGCCGTTAAGTAAAAAATGCAACGTAGAGCAATGAAACGTAACGTAACGTAATGTAACGTAACGCAACATAACGTCAAATAACATACCTTCACATAACATTATATAACGTAATGTAACGTAATGTAACGTAATGTATCGTAATGTAACATACCGTAATGCAGCGTAGCGTGAAGTAAGGTAAGGTAACATAAAGTAACATAATGTATCGTAACATAATCTAACTTAACTTTACATAATGTAACATAACGTAATGCAGCATAATTTAAAGTAACATAAGGTAATTTAAAGTAACATAAAGTAATGTACAGTAACAAAGAGTAACAAAGTGTAACATAACCCAATTTAAAGTAACATAAAGTAACATAAAGTAACATAAAGTAACGTACTGTGTCTATCGGACTGTGGTCAGACAAAATAGAACTGCAGGACAGATGAACAAACTGCTGACTTGAGGCTGGACTCAGTGTCACAACACTGTTACACTATTTAATTAATGCATAAAAAGAGAATGATGTTGACATCTAAAAACAGAAAAACCAGTGCTGTGGGATAATACAGAAATATATTTACCTATTCTGCTAATTTACAGTTTGTTCTGTAGCATTGGCAAAAAGAAGACTAGTAAACATGTAATCAATGCTGAATTTGAAATATTGGATTCTCTGCTGCAGTGTCTGCGCTGACTTCACCTTCTACATGACATCATTCTACAACAGCTCACACAGACTCGGCTCTACGTCGTTATTCGATCACTCTGAAGGTGTTTTTTTTTTTTTTTGCTAATTGAGTTTCACACAGAAAAGCTTCTCGCTGTTTGTTTGTGGTCTGCTTTGTCTCTGGTGCCTCAGTAACGAGTCGGTGCATGTGCATGGGTGCAGGCTGTTTGAGGTGCCCTTCGGTGCTGCTGTCACCGCTCTGACTGACAGGCCTGCGCAACACAAGGAACCCGGGATTAAAGTCGGCCGAGCGTAAACAAATACTGAGGCTTTAAAGAGCAGAGAAGCAGCAGGCACAGAGGCTTTTGACCCGTGTTATTTCACCGCTGCACCGAGGGAGATTTTTTAGGTCAAAAACAGGTAAAACTCAGAGACTGGACGGGGTCACATCGGCTGTGTCTGAGACGCCACAGGTTCAATTCCTCTGAGTGTGCGATGACTGCTGGGAAACCTGGCAGACAGAACTGAAAGGTGTATAAAATAATGTACCAACTTCATTTAATAACGGCGTTTTAAAATGAAAATGTATTAATGTATTCTTGTTGGACGTACATTCTCAGCTTCTTTCATTTTACAGAATCATCCAATAACAACTTTCTTCTCCGGTGCTCGTGTTGGTTTTCACACAGATGCCTTAAACATTGGCCAACTTAAAGCTCCTACACTGTTGTCTTAAAGGAGCTATTTGTAAAGCTTAGCTATAGCTACATAGCTAGCATTAGCATTAGCAGCTGTTTACTCACCAGTCCACAAGAAATGTGAGTGAGTTCAGCATCAAACTTCAATTCCTTCACTTACCAACAGCTGTCTCCAGAGGTGAAAAGAAACACTAATGCTAACTCTTGTTTTGCTTCTATTTCTATCACGTTTTTTTCTTCTACTGAAGTTAGCATGCTAACCAGCTAGCCTCCAGTCTGACCTGTAGACGTAGCTCTGCTCAGCGGATGTATTATAACCTCTTGTCTTGTAAAACAACAATGGCCGACGCTCGTGCCAACGTCATCACCACCACTCGCTCCTGGAAGGAAACCATGTTCAACAGCAGAGAAAACTTACAAACAGCCCCTTTAACTTCCAGGTTGGCGCTTTTCCAAAATCAGCTAAATAAATGTTTTTCTAAAACATTAGTATTAATTGTATTTTTCTTAATCTATTAATAACTTTTGAAGTGTTTGTGGGGAAAAGTGTAAATTCTGAGCTCTGACTTTGATATTAAATCATAGTCTTAATTTAGACTTGTTCTTCCTTTTGTGGTGTTGACCAGATTTAGTTGCTCCGTCACAGGAGAACTGGACACCATGTTGAAATGACGTCTACCATCAGTGTGCTGTGCAGAGTTTATGCTTGTGTTGAGTATTTAACAGTAAAAATCATCCCGTACAGAGTCTGCGTCCAGTCAGATTCCACTGGAGGTGGAATTAAATCACACCGGCGTGTTTTCTATTGTTGTGCGAGAAGTCACAGATCAAATGTACGAGGCCAGTTTTTCCATTAGCGCTGAAATAGACCTGGATCACAGCTCAGCAGAAACACATTCCTCTCTGGCACTCCAAGACTCGACTTAATGGGGATTCCCTGGAAGGCACCGGCTCTCTTTTTTCTTTCTTTTTCTTTTTTCCTCTACTGCTTCTTTAAGTGTTAATCCTTGGGAAACTTCCACCCGTAGCGGCTTGTTTGAAGTGAGCCACTGGCTATCCGGCTAAGTACGGCCCCCAGTCATCTGAATCATTAGATTAGGCTTAGGCACGGCCCCGACAAAGAGATTCCCTATCGGCGTTTGTCTCGAGGAGAGGCCCCCGCTTCAGCCAGCACGGCCTCAGAAGTGAGAGGCACTTGGAAGGCAAATACATCAAACGTCTGAACCTGAAAACAAGATGCACTCCAGTTCTGCGGGTCTGATGTGTGGTGCACACACCGGGTTAAAGAGGAGCTGCAGAGTGCAGGCATCTGCTGTTTACATGGTGCTGAAGCACTGGTTATTATCCCGAGGGCAGAGAGACAGGTTTGATCATATCCATTTTTTTTAGCAATATCAGATATCAGCTGGTCACCGCTGATATGATGTGACGCTGTAACAAGGCTCACAAAGGGTGTGAATTATTGGTTAATTGATTAATTAATACTCACACTGATTATCCACGATGTTTTCATCAAATAAAACAACATCATTTATTCAGTCCCTCCAGGAAGTGGCAATCACAATAATTAACGCAAATTCAACCGATCCCTGCGAATTCTGCACGATCTTGCATATTGGTTTATGCGGGGGGGGGGGGGGGGCTGTATGTTATAAATTCATGATGTTATTATAAAGATCAGCTCTACCTGTGATCAAGACAGAGCAGAGGAGCAAAATCTCTTGTGAAGACTGGGTCACCACCTGCACTGCACTGGGGTTATTCTCACTGGTACAAGTAATTAATTATTATTATTATTATTATTTTTGATGAAGATATAGTGACAGTTTTTGCAATTTTTATTTTCTCCCGCAATTTCATTTAAACAAACATCTAAAAACATTGCAACTTCTGTGGGAACTTTTAAGAAAAGCTGGAGGGACTGTTTATTCCTCCTTACCCATATTTTCTTCTTCTTCTGTGTTTTATTTGAAGTGTTGATCCATAAGAAGATATATTTGTAGGTTTTAAGAACCAAAAAACCATCTCAGTGTAGTTTTACATCTCCTCTCTCAGGCTTCTCTCTGGAGCTCTAGTAACAGCAGGTTGGTGAGCCTGTCCTCTGATTGGCTGAAGGGTCCACCTCGTCCCAACATATCCCAAGATTCATCGGCGCACCGGAAGTTAAAGCGAACAACACCAACAGAGAGCCCGAGGATTACACTTTTAAATGTGAGTATTGTATTTCAGCTCAGTTCAACAGTTAAACGGTAAAACTGTTAAAATCAAGGGGCCTTAAAACTTCCAAGTTTTTGTGAAAAAAAAGTTGTCAAGGTTGCTAGGGAACGGGAACCTCGCTTTGCAGTGCGACGGTAAGGGCGGGAACAGCTGGTGACGCAAATTGAAAATCCTCTGTAGACCGTGTCCTCCTAAGGATGTGGCCCCTGAATTGGGACACAGCTAGAGAAACCAAATCCTGCAAGGTTTGGATGGTGGGTCCAGGTGGGCGGGGCTTGGTGACTGCTTTGTTGTGACATCACAAAGTTCCAGAAGTCCTGACGGCTGGTTTTAAGGCTCAGTTTCTGAATACAGGCTGTGTGCATTTCTCTGTGGACTGAGGCTTTGATACTTTCACAGTATTAATATAGAAGCTAGAGCTGATCTATAATCACACTACACATGGACACAGACCTTTACACTGGAGGAGCTTTAATCTGACTTGCCTGTTTTCTTTTGATCAGCGTTTAAACCTGGTTCTTCTTTTTGTTAATAAACATTATTCTTTTTTTTCCCACATGGTTCCGCCTCTCTGTCTTCCATCTTCTTTTCATCCCCTGGTCTTTCCCCGGGGAACATAACAATCACAAACACACAGATGCAATGTGATCAGTTTCATCACTTGCCCACATTCAAACAATGAAATTGATTTGCGCAGGTACTCAGATCTTATTCTTCCTTCAGAGGAAAACACTGAAAACAGCTTCTTTTTTTTTTTTGGCATCAACATCATAAAAATTAAAAGAAAACAATAAAAACAAACACAAGATATTTTTATCTGCAAATTCAGACAAGAAATATCAGAACTTTTAAATTGGTCGAAACCAAAAACATTAATTAATCACATGAAACTAAAGATACTAGACAAGAAAATGCAAGTTAAAGTGCCGCAGAGACGGAGCCGAGAGCCCTGAAGCAGCTCCGGCGGTCTCATGCTTCGCAAAGTGAAAGTGTTTAACTCTGACAGAAGTTTTGTGAAAACACACAAACTTTCATTCGGCCCAAAACTTTGCTGGAATTTGAAGCGAAATCACTTCAAAGAGTCGGGTTTTTTGTCTCGTGCAGCATCTAATCTTCCCCCTTTGAAGACAAACGTCATTGTTTTTCCCGCCGCTGACAGCCCTGATAGGAATATTCATGTCGGCAGAGTTGTGTGTGTGTGTGTGTGTGTGTGTCTCTAAATTGGCTTCTTAAACAGCCGAGGAGCCATTTTGTGCAGAAGGAGTCCCGGACATGTCAGGGCTGTTGACAGTCTGTGCTCGGGATTAGTGGGCCAGCGGCGAGGCAATCCCTAATCCCTCACTGTATCGTAATCTATTTACCCGCCGTGCTAAAGGGATTTCCATATGAAACTATACACACAGAGATGCTGGAAGTGTTCAAAATCATAACTCATCATTTGGCTTTTTACCCACTTTCCCTCTGCATGTTTTCTTTTTTTTTTTCTTCTTTTAACTTGTACCGACGCAGCGCCGCTGAGCTCGTTTGACTCACAGGAGGGAACAAAGATGAGGATGTGTCCACATTAAAAAAATAAACAAACATCTGTGGCAACAAAATGATGAATGGTGAGACGATAAAACCAAAGAAGTTACTGTGGTTTATGTTTTAAGACTCATTTAAAATTTCTGGAAACAAAAACCACTTTATCGTTATTTTTCTGAAAGACGCCGTGAAACGAAGAAAAGAAAAAGAAACTAGTTTCTTATTTAGGTGGAATATTGTATTTCAGTCAATCATCACACACACACACACACACACACACAGAGCTGGTCGTCCTACAGTTGTCGTCATGTTGGATAAAGAATGTTTAAAGTGCTCTGCAGATTGTTTAGCTATTGATTAAACTGCTTAATTTAAAGCTACAAACTGCTTTTCTTGCTTAAATAAGTCTTTTTTTCTTACATGTGTATAATTGAGTGTTTATGTTTGCCTGCAGCTAATTGTTAGCTGCTGGTTGTCGCTCAGTAAAGGTGAGACTGAACGTTCAAACCCAAACTTTTGAGCAAACATTGATGAGAAAAAGCAAAAAAATGATTTAATAAACTGAGCAAACTTCATCTGCTGATGAAGACCATGTGAAACAACCAAAAGTTCCAGAATAGCCAGTCAAACAGGAGCCAGATTCAGGACCGTCATACTATGCATCACAGTCTTGTTTGTTATTACATCTTCCAGCCACTTGTGGCAGCACTGAGCTCTGAAGCTCGTTTTTACGATTATTCCAGCACCACGTGAAGTGGTAAATCAGACGTTGGAAGGTTTATATTTTAACTTTTGGCAGTTTCCCTCCATTTTTAGTGTTTGTGCTGAAGCTGCAGTTCCTCTAACGACCACTAGAGTCTGGCTCCAACAGTGAGTCAGTCCCCATAGACTCCCATGTTAAAATGTCCAACTTTACAGCAGAAATAAACATGTTTACAGCCTGGTACAAAAGCTGTTTTGATCTCTAGAGCTACTTTGGAGAATTGAGGGCGTGGCCACTTTGAGTGACAGATGGGTGTGCATGTGCTTGCCACAAACCAGCATGCACCAAAGCTGGGAGTTAGGGGCGGAGTCAGGCACTGCCAAGATGGCGACGATGGAGCAGCTCACTGAGCTTCAGAAAGTGTAGGTGACATCACAGAGGCGACGTCCATCTTTATTTACAGTCTGTGGGTAAATGCTAAGCTAATCATGCAGGACGTCATTCTGTACTGGAAGAAGCTGGAGTCCATATACTCATCTGACTCTGTTTGACAGCAAAGAAATGTCAAAGTGGTCCTTAAATGCACCATGACTTTCATCACTTCTCAGTTTTTTCTACCACGTCCCTCTCAATGGTCGAAACAAACTTCCAGACTGCTGTCGTGGTTCAGCTCCATCAGCAGGTCCACATGAAGCTGCTCTGTTCTCTGACACTCTGACTTCCTCTGAGTCACGGCCTCGTTCGGAGAAATGAGACGATCCCCTGAGAAGTCTAAGTGTTTTTTTTTTTTTTTTTGTTTTTTTTTTCAGCGGCCTTCTGGAAGACTGAAAAGCCAAAAAGCCGAGTCACTTTGTCACTACAAAGGCGAGGCAGAGAAGTTCACGCCCCCGGGGAGCGGCTTGGCGGGATAATAAGACATCCAGAACAGCTGTTCAGAGAGGGAGAGAGAGACGTCCTTTCTCTAGAATCAGCGGCAGAGATTGCCTGAACATGGCCTAAAGATTAGTTTGTCCTAATGTGGTAAATCCTGGCTCGTGTTTGCACGAGGCAGCGGTGCACGCTGGTAAAGCCCAGCAGGACGCGGAGCGCGCAAACACACGGCGCTGGACGCCATGTTTACCGAAAAAAAAAAAAAAAAAAAAGGCTGTTTGTCCAGCTGCTGGAGGGACGCCGCGAGGAAGCGGGGAAGGCTGTTAATTAAAATCGTGATTCGTCCCTTTTTTCCTTTTGGATCAAATGAGTTGTACACGACTGTCGACACGGCCAAACAAACAGCCGGGGATGCCAGGTACATGTTTGCTAACCTTTGCCGGCTGCGAGGAGAAGTGCGGGGGGGGGGGGGGGGGGGGGGGGGGTCTGATTATTGACAAGCTGTTTGGATGTTCCTCTGGGTACCACAGATAACATATTGACACTGCCACCACGTCCCAGGAGCCTCAGCAGGTTTTATACAGCTGATTGTTTTTTAAAGATGTTGTTTATAATTCAAAAGCTCAGTCACTATGTTTGAGGTGCGTATACACGTATTACACACATTTTCATCACAACAATAAAAAGGTTAAAAATATATGAAATGTATTGAAATATAACATTTGTGTAGTGACAACTAATCAGAAAGGTCGGTGGTTTGATCCCAGACTCCCCTCAGGCCACATGTCCAAGTGTCCTCGCGGGCAAGAAACTGAGCCCCACATTCTGGCTGTTCATCAGGTGTGAATGTAAGCACTTTAAGTGATCAATTCAGACTATTAAAGTTGTGTATATGTGCAGTCATTTACCAGTTTACAAGCTCTCCAGTGTAAAGGTCTGTGCTCATGTGTAGTGTGATTATAGATAGTCTAGCTTTATATAATACTGTGAAAGTATCAAAGCCTCAGTCCACAGAGAAATGCACACAGCCTGTATTCAGAAACTGAGCCTTAAACACCAGCCGTCAGGATTCTGGAATTGTGAGTACAACAAAGAGTCACCAAGCCCCGCCCACCTGGACACCATCCAAACCTTTAAGGATTTGGTTTCTCTTGAGTGTTTTTACCTGAAATCTGCCATATATTTTTATTGGATCACTAGAAAACAGTGAGGAATCAGAGGAGAGGCTCAGAGCCTCCTCTCTTCTGATTGGCTGACTGACCTGTTGTTACTAGAGCTCCAGAGAGAAGCCTGAGAGAGGAGATGTAAAACTACACTGAGATGGTTTTTATATCTTCTTGATGGATCAACACTTCAAATAAAACACAAGAAGAAGAGAAACATGGAGCTTTAGTTTGGATCAGTTTCATGTTCTGACACCGGTCACTGGTGAAAGTCGTTCTCCAAACTCAGACAAAAGTCTTTTTATTTCAATTGGTCAGGAGACAAAGTTTCTTCAAAATCCAACATTCATTTGTCTGATTTTCATTCTCACTCGGAGCTCTCGTGTCACTCGGCTTAGAAAGAGAAGCCATTAATGAACAAGAGCCAAACGGTATGGCTGATCAGAAAATGCTCATGTTGCTAATTTTTTAAACATAGTTTTTGTAGGTGCTGATAAAAATAATGTTCTCCTGACAGACTTTAGGATGACGTGTAAAACTGCATTTACTTGGAGTTTTTGAGCTCTAAAATGAGACTTTGGAAACGATGAGGTCACACAATGGTCTCTTGATTGGCGTCATCAGCCTGGACTACCAGTGGAATACAACATGAGAAATGAATGACCAGGTACTGACCTTGTTGTCTTTGCAGCTGTTGTTGGTTTACTTACATTCTGCATTTTAATGCTACAACTGCTTTTGCTGTCCCCCGCTCAGAGGATGTTGTGCGCCAATCAACTAAGAGGAGACGATCTGCTTCCTCGTGTGTGTTTCAGGTGTTATGGACGGAGATCGTGTCGGATTGCAGAGCTGTTACGCCGTTTTGTTGAACGTTGAACTAAATCAAACATCTCCTCCAACACGAACAACCACACAGGTCGTTTTTTTTTTTTCAACCCTCTGATACCAAACCCACACGACTGTCTCCTGAAATAGCGCCCCTACGGTGGCATGCGTATACCGCACCTCTGTTGTCATGGTTACACACAACAAACACTGGACTTATGTACCCGAGAGCAGCCGTACCTACATCCGTTGCCATTGTTACTAGGATAACGGTCACGGCTTGGTTAGCTTTAGGAAAGATGGTGATTTGGGTAAAAAAGAAGAAAAAAGTATTTCCTCAACATCGGACAATCTTTGTTGCCATGGTCCCTTCGCTCCTGTCACCATTATCACGACCATAGATGTCGCTAGCAACAAAACCTGACTATGATGTCATAATAACCTGCTGCACCTGACGAACAACAAACCATATTATATATAATCCCATGTGTCCATGAGTCCAGTCACTTTAAAGATTTAACCCTCTGATGTGGACGGACGGAACGGACGCTGCGTCTCCGTGATGTTTCTGTTATATTTTTGCGATAGTTACGGTCAGTTTTTATTTAAAACAAAAGTAGCTAAAGGCTTTTAAAAGCTCACTACATTTTGCGAGTGTTTTGCCGACAACAGCTCAGCAGGAAACCTCCTGAAAGAGGGTTGATGAGCACTGGGTATTTACAATGTCAGCACTGACTGAATTATACTTAGTTATACATATTTCTACTTACAAAAAAAAAGGGGCATTTATTACATATTTAATCTACTATTTCTTTCATACATGCACAGTTTTTAGGAACCCAACACACTGACATACGAACATTTTCAAGCACCGAAACAGTTCGTCCACGTCAGTAGAGGTTGTTTTGGGGAAGAATTGGGCCAAATTATCTCTTTACAGAAGGAGAGAGGGGGCGGTCAAGCCTGAGATTGTTATTATGCTTATATGCAAATACCTTTAAAGTGCATTATTAATAAATGATGTAAAATCAAGAAAATACCCTCAGACCTCAGAGGGTTAAAACTTGAAGTGGGAACAACAGAGAGGAACCAGCAAAAGATTCACAGATTTACGTCACGTCCCCTGAAGAATCTACAGGAATGAGTTCAAGTTTAAGTTTATAGACTGAACATTTAATCCATCAGATCTCTCTGTGTTTACACTGGGGAGCTTCCAGGTGTGAACATGTGTGTACCTGTGTGTGTGTACCTGTGTGTGTGTGTGTGCTGAGACACTGTTAAAGGCAACAATCATTTATTTATAAATCAAAGATGTGGGCGAAACCTGCGCGTTAATCAAATCGATGATTAACCCGTGTCCTCGTTTACGCCTTCACAACCCGTTCGACGGTTCGTTTAATATAGATTCTAAAAGCAAGTTTGGTCGACTGCGAAACACGAATCGCCTAGAAACAACAACTTATCTCATTGTTAACAACGATTCTTATCTGATAAATGACACATATGCGTTCATGGTCTTTCAAATTTCAATGGAATACTTTTTGACATTACGCTGTAAAATTCACATTTTTTTTATTTTCTTTCCTTCTGACCCAAAAAAGAAAACCAAAAATTAAGCAAAAAAAAAAAAAAAAGAAAACAAAAAGAAAAGCAAAAAAGAAAGAAAAAGAAAAGCTTTCACTTTTATAAACAAGTGCTTAGACAATTTCGTCTCGCAAATACAACTACCCACGGCCGGCATCGGACGAGATTCAATAGACACGTACATCACAACTGCGAAATCAGTAGCTAGCATCAATGTTTACCCTCCGCCCCCCCCTCCAGGTGCCCGTCCTTACCCAAAGAGTTTTCCAAATCATAACTTTTGTGTTTGTCGTCATTGTGTCAGTGAAGGATCATTTAGTTTGTGTCCTACTAAGTCAATAATCGTCCAGGCGTATTTGTCGCTCGCGAGATGAGATGATCCAGACCGTCAAAGACTTCAACACACGTCGTTAACGGGTTTCGGTTCTGCTTCTCGAGTTCTGAGATAGAACAACATAATCCGGTCGAGTCGATCCGCCGCCAGCCACAAGAGCCGAACCCCCTGAGGCACGTCGGCCGGGGCGTCAGGCGTCTGCGTCGCTTCACTTCGTTCACAAATAAACTTCTTAAAAATGTTCTGCTACTTGTTATTTTTAAAGGATTCAAAATATAAACCACCAACAACAAAAGGAATACTTCTTTGAAAGCGTAGAAAGAAAGAACACAGGAAGTCACAAGCACTTGGAACGCCATGACGCCTGGGTCTTTGCAGTCCACAACAGTCGGAAGGCGTTGAAGTGAGCCTTCCAGCGACGCCGCCCGTAACTTGCCTCTTTGTAATCCAGACAGCTGCGCACTGGAGTTGAAGGTGCGGGCCGGGCGCGCTGTACCGCCTGGTGGTGGGCGGGGTGGTGTGATTGGTGGTTGGTGCCCCGACGTCTGCCCCGATGTGGCTGTGCGGGTGTCCGACATGGAGCTGCCGGTCAATGCGGGCTGAGCTGGGTGCGGGTGTGCGGTGGTGGTGGAGTGCATGGGCGCCAGGTACGAGCCGCACTCCCACCCCGCCCGAAGTAAATGAGCCGCGCACGAAGGCCGGTAGCCCTGGCTGTACGCCCGCGCTGCCGTTTGGCTTGTAAGGACCAGACCGGGTAGAGGTCCCCCGGCTAGGGAGGAGACACGGAGCGCTGCATGCAGGAGGCGCTGGTAGCGGGCGGCGGGGTCGCAGGCAGCGTGGCCGGAGCCGGGGCCGAAGAGATGGGCGCCGGGCTCCAGTGGCACGACACCTGGCGCTGTGACGGAGGGGTAGCAGGTGCTGATCATCGACCCGGACAGCGGCCCAACGCCGTAAGACGCGGGCAGGCGACGGAGGAAGGAGGAGGAGGAAAAAGAAGCGACGAGGAGGTGGAGAGGCGGAGACTGAGACACGCCCGGCAGGGGTGAACTGGCCGCTGCCTCTCCGCAACCGTGCTCTCCGTCTTGAGTCGGAGACGAGCTTTCTTCTTCATTGGGTTTCACCTTGGCGCTGCCCTGCTGCTCGCTGCCTGCTCGCCGACACATCTTGGCCCGTCTGTTCTCTTAAACCACACCTGAGGAGGGAGGAAGGGGTCAAAAGGTCAACGCAACGTTAAAAAAAAAAAAAACCTGACAGAGCAGGAAGTGAACACTCATCATTGATCCTCGTAACTCTGACCTTTGACCTTTACTGCTTGCTCTTCGTGAGGACGAAGTTTCACTGGATCGCCTAAATAACTTCACTTGTTTGTTTCTTTACGTCAATTCACCAACACACTTTAAAGGACCGAGCTCGCCATAAATAAAAGTTTGCTTTAATTTCATGGTTTTATTGAGTTTCCTGAGGTGACAGGCAACTCCAGCGCGTCGCGGGTCACAGCTGGTGTTTAAATAAAGATTTGAATAATTCAAGCGAAAAGGTTTGTGTTGACGCCACGGTTTCACGGAGGATTTTTTTTTTTACGTGATTAATTTGCCTCCGTTGTTTTTGTGACGGAGCCAGAAGAAATGTCAGAGACACGTCCGCTGACGCCAAGCCAGAGGCACAGTTCAGATTTAACTTCATTTATTTGTTTATTCTTTTGGCATGAATGACCTTTAAACCTGTTGTTTTAAGAGTGTCGTGAGCGTGTGGAGGCGTCAGACACCAACTCTGATCAGTATCAGAAAAACTTCAATTGATCCCAGGGAGCGAGCTAGGTGATTATGGTAATTGATGGTAATTAGTAAGAATATTAATAAAACCACATGAAAATGAAATATTTGTCAGAAATTAAATGATGAATATTTTCAGTAAATTCAGGAAATTAAAATCTTAGAGAAATGAAAGGTTTCAGCTCATGTAGGATGGTTTTTTCAAAGTAAAAGGACCAAAAACTCCACCTAATAACTTCAACTAATACTCCTTCAAATAATAATTTACGACATAAAAAGATTAATGTGATTATTTTAAAGTTTAGGGAGGATGTACAATTTTACATTTTCTGATTTTATTTTTATTTTTTTGTTTCACCACCGGGAACAATAATTCAGGATTTAATCTTTATCTAATATAATTATAAATATGTGTCATTCAGTCAATAATCCCAAATTAACTAAAAACTGAACTGTCATTTTGACAAAACTTGTGTATTTTCATGAACCTTTCCGAAGTGATGACGCAGATCATTTATGTTTTTCCTTTTGGAAAATTCTGCTCAAATTGGCAGTTAAAGTCCCAAGAACACTTGAGATAGATATATGTAACATTTAAAAATAACAATAAAACAAAGTTTATAAAATAAATTTTATTAATTAAAGTAGCTACTTATTTAGCAAGTGTTAGTACAGGAGGCCTGTTTGCAGCAGCTTTAAAAAACCAGAAAATAACACCCACTTCTTTTTTGTTACTGACAGCACTGATACTTGTGTGTGTCAGAGGTTCATTAGTGAACGCTCCGTCAGCAGCCAGCCATTAATTACAGCTCATGAAGCCCAGCCAAGGGCCGCTGCAGCCGGGACTACAGTCACGACAAACCCCTCTTCCTGCTGATTAAAGACTTGACTCTACTTGATTCTACTTGATCATAACACACTGAACTTAATGGCCTGATCCTGCCAGAGGCCTGGAGGCAGGAAGTCACAGACCAGGACGGTAAACCCTGGACTCAGTTTTGGATGAGAGGAAACTTTATACAAACTCATTTCTATATTTCTGGCATTTTCTTCTCTTAAGGTTTTTCTTTTTTTCTTTTTACTTTTTTGTTTTTTACAATAAAGGGAAATTAAAATGTTAAATGAAAATGTAAATTAAACTGATGCAGGTGGAAATATTTGGTGGAATTCAGCAGAAACAAATACTTTAATTCTCCATAAGTTACAGGCCATTTTTCCAGAGTTTATAAATTAATATCTTCGTTTCCTCTCATTAATTTAATCCCATAATTAACATGTAGGCTGACTCTCACCTGCACTTTGGACTCCGGCAGGTTGATTTTCAGCGCCACCTCCTCCCTCATGAAGATGTCCGGCGGTAGCGCGTCTTGGCGAACCAGCGACTCCAGGATGTCCAGCTGCGTCCGGGTGAGGTGGTTTGCCGCTCCCGCCGCTGCCCTTCGCGGGTTGGTGAAGAAGAAGTAAGAAGAAGAAGAAGAAGAGTTCATCATCGGTACAACAACAGCTACAGACTCAACACCTGTTTTCACCATTATTAACGACGAATTACACATTTTAATTGCATTGAGTTTTCATGTTATTTTGATTAGTTATATTTATAGCGGTGTTAACGATCTTATAAAAAGTTGCGAGAGCTTTTAGAAATAGTTGATCTCAATGGACTGCCCACAGATTTCATAAAGGCGTCTGAAATGTCGAAAAATACAAATATGCCAACAAACTAATTTACGGCCCCAAACGCAGCGAGAGCAAGACTTCAGTCTGTCAATAAAACTAAAGCCAAGAGAAATACATTTATAACTTGGTAAAAGTTTTCAGAATAAATAATTTCCGTAGGCAATTTTCCTGTTGGAGCTCCACAGACCGTAGAGATTTATAGATATTATAGGATCATAATAAAATGAAAAATAATTAAAGTATAAAAAAATACGTTTCAAATCAAATTAACGGAAAAAAGTTGGAAATTATTTTGAGGAAATAGTTTTTAATTATCTTTAAATTAAAACAAATTATATAGGAAAGTGAAATTGTGCTTTATTTCACTTAATCTGTGTTTTGAATATTGTTTGCGCGTGGTGGCTGGGCGCCGTACCCGGGTATCCCACAGAACGGGTGCAGCAGGTTCGCATGGCGGCTTCCCTGTCAGGCCAGTCCGTTTCATCTCCCGTACGGGGCCGTGTTTTGAGATAAGCATTCATGCTAACAGCACGAGGGGAGAACCGACAGTCATGGACAGGCACGGAAGAGGTGCGCAGATACCCCGGGTTCTAGGGCGCTCGGCTCGGCTGCTGCAAGAGCCAGAATCACACGGTTGAGAATTAATAACACCGTGGTTAAATAAAAATCTATATTATCAATAAACTTTATCCTCTTACCACACTGAAATAATCAGATTTTCAAGACACGGACTTCTGCCTGGAGGGCCTGTCACCTCTCATTTATTAGTGCATCTTACACATAAGACACATCTGTTTTTGAACCACATAAAGTCTCAGATCAAAAACATTGTTATTGCCTAACAGAGAATAATATAACGATCCTGCCGCTGTCGTCCTGATTAAACAAAGCCTTTATGTTTGAGAATTTGTTGAGTGTTTAGAAAAATGTGATTTCACAATAAATGTGCTCCTTGAATAATCAGACCAGTTTTTTATGATAAGGACAGAAAAAATAAACATACTGATCTGAAATCAAAGAAGCTCCTAAGAAATGAACTGGATGAATATATAGGGTGAAAAAAATATGAAAATATATATTGTGGTTTTATGTAAAAATTGATTCTGCAGCCTGCAGGCTGGTATTAAACTTATTATTAAAGTTTTAACGTTGTAAATTAAAGGAGTGTCGAGACCTGGAGAAAAGAAACGTCCAAGGAATGGACCGAGTCTCTAACGGTGTTGAAATTCTATCATGGAGGATGTGAAATAAAAAATCTGAACAGTCAGAACTAAGTGAACTGAAGATGACACCAGTCAGTTCCCAGTCCAGGTCCCACGTGTGAAACGCACTGAATATTCGGACGTTTCCCGCCTCTAATACCCCGTTATCACTGCCAGATCTTCACCCCCCCCCCCTTACGTTTTAATTAATTCAATAGCTCACAATTAAATCGGATCCTGTAGGAGACAGTTACACGTTTAAATTACTAGCGCCCGCTTGACGACTTTTCTCACCTGCACATGATCTCACGAGCGTGGAGAGCCACGAGATGATTTATTCACCAAACAAACACACAACACACCACACACACACACACACACACACACACACATAGGACTGCCCCCAGAAAAAAATATAGTCTTACTGTAGCTTTATTAATATTAATTATAATTATTATTTTAACCCCTGGCTTTCTGTGCTACAATTAGATATTTGATTATTTATCTGGCTTGTTTATTTCGTCTTTTACCTAGTCTTTGCCTAAAATGTTTCCACTGTTGGCTGACTTGTGCCTAATTTTTTAATTTTTTAGGCCTGTTATTTATTATTTTTCCTACTGTAAAAGCCTATATATGGTATGTTTTTTATTTATATCACGCTTGCCAGTTGTTTTTCACGAAGAATTTTGCAAAATCAAATAAACTAAATATTGTAACTGAGTTTTTGACCAGATGAAAATAGGCCTGTTAATAAATGCTCAAAGGTGAAGAGAGTCAGACAATGTAAATTAAACTAAATAAACTGTTAAACGTACAGAATGCAGTAACATAAACGTAACAGAATTTTACGTTTATTGACGGTGCTAAATTTCATGAAATATAAAGAAATAAAAACATTATAAAGGCCTAAATAAAAATCATAGAAAAGTAAATTAGTTTTCTATTGTTAAACTCTATTCTTACTGGTTGTTTTCTGCGCTTTAATAAACTGGTTGTCCTTGGTGGGCAACAATGTATTTAGATAAGAATTTCCATTAATCCAGTCGGCTCCTTTCAGCAGGTAACAGCCCAGGGGATTTTTGCCCCTCCAGCGGCTGTGAAGGAGCCCGCGGGCGCTCCTGATGGAATCAACTGAGGCTAAATATAAGCCAGATCTTAATTTCCATAACCGCCAGGAAAGGAGCCGAATCACAGCAATGTAAGATGCGTCAAAAACTGTGTGCAAATGAAGCTGCCATTACACTTTAAGATGAGAATGCTACAGGGCGACAATTAGCGGAGAGTCTATCAGCAAAGTGACGCCGGACAGGAGGCGGACGAGGCCGGGGCCGGGCCGGGCCGGCGGGGCCGAGGAGCTCAGATTCAGGAGGCTAACAGGGTCACCTGAACCAGATCACAGTTGATTAATAAAGTCAAACAGGAGAACTTTAATGCGTCTTTAATATGCGCCAAAGTTCAGGTTTGATTTTCACGTTATAGACAAAGCAAAAACATTTGAATGGAGGTTTTATTTGCATACCACGTGTCATATTTTTCTATTTTAAAAGCCTTTAATTTATTTAATTTAATTTTAGTTTTAAGGAGAAAAAAGCTTCCAAGATGCTTCCGATGAAAAGTATGCTGATGAAATTTAGACTGATATTATTCAAGTAAAAACAAAAGCCAGCAGGAAGAATAACCTGAGGAATAAAGTCAGAGAGAAGAATGCGGTGTTGGTGAGGTCTCACCTTTTCACGCTCCTTTCAGAATAAAAAAAGAGAAGAATCCGGTTAAATCGAAAAGAGTGAGCTCCAGAGTTTAAGGAAAATCACACACATGGAGGAAGTGTGTCGTCGCGTAGCTGGCTGCAGTCACACTGTCGGGCTTTAACAGAACATTTCAGAGGGAAGAAAGAGAAATAAAATAAAGTGGGGTCGTCTCTCTCTCTCTCTGCTCATTCTGTCTCGTCTCTCTCTCTTCTTAGTCATTCTCTCTCTGTCTTCTGTCTCTCTCTCTGTCTCTTCTTGTCTCTTCTCTCTCTCTCTTCTCCTCGTCTCTCTCTCTTCTCTCTCTCTCTTCTCTCTCTTCTTCCCTCTCCAGTCGCGTGTTGACTATGCCGGGATCTGATGCTCGTCTCCGAGGCCCGCCTCACGAGTCAAGAAGACGCGGTCTGAGGTCAGAATCACAAGCGTCCGAGGGCGACCAAATCAACCTGCCGAGCTTGGCCTCCCGAAACCCCACACCGCCACACCAACCGACCTCCTCCTCCTCCTCCTCCCTTCCTCCCTCTCCTATTTTGGAAAGTATGAACGACGAGAAATCCACGTGACACACCAGGGAAAACAGTATTGGGTCAGAAAAGTTGGAGAGAAGCCTGAAATTACGATTCACGCGCTTGAAACTTTTAGTGAGAAAATTAATAATATTAAAGAGTAAAATAATGTTTTTAAATTATTAACAGCAGCAGATGAAATGTTGTCTCAGTGTTTTCCTCATAAACAGCAGAAAAATTAAAACGACAAAAAAAAACTAAAACATAAATGATCTTAAAGCAGTTTAATAAAATGTGTTTAATGACAAACCCAAAGAGACACTTTATTCTTGTCCAGTTTGAGGCTTTCCATACATTTTTATAACAGGCGCCCTAATTACATTCAACCTGCTGTATAAGAAACTAAGATAATGTTATATTTAATATATTTTTAATCCTTTTTTTTATCGCCAGGTTTTAATTTTGTTTTTTTTTTTTTCAAGAAAAAAAATAAACTTGGCAGCAAAAAAGCTTCAGCAGCTGAGTGATGACACTGTTCACAACTTATTTTATTTAAATAACCTTTAACTCTAAAGACCTTAAACCAGTGCTATCAGCTGATCATAAACTAGAGAGACTGCACTGCTAAAAAAATAAAGTATGTAAATCCTCACTTGTGAAAAAAGAGGCCTAATTATTGAAGGATGATTTTGATTGAAATCATTAGCTTCCAAATGGTGTATAAATACTTTGCAAAATTAAAATGCTTGGCAATCTGGAAAAGCAAAATAGAAACAAACATAAAAATAAATGATAAAATTAAAATCCTAAACAGGAAGTAGGGAAAATCTTAAATAAATAATAATCTTGTAACCGAAGGAAAATGTGGTGTTGTTGTCGGGGAGATGAATGTGAATAAACTGAGAATCTCTGTTATGCCAACATTTCTCCGGACTCCGTCTGTCTGTCTCCGACGGCAACGACAAAGCCCAGTGATGATACAAGTATCAAGATATATCAAATGGACGCAGTCATTGTTTGTTGTGAGGCTTTTTGGGATCAATCCCAAATGCAGGAGTATTTTCTTAATACTAAGCCCGTAAATCCAGGGATCAGGCAGCCTAAAGAGGTGTGTGTGTGTGTGTGTTGTGTGTGTGTGTGTGTGTGTGCTGTGTGTGCTGTGTGTGTTGTTTGTTTGTGTTGGAGGTGGTGGTGGTTGGTTGGTGGGGTGGGGGTTAAGTTATTGGAGAGCTCTCTCCGTCTGTGCTTATTAAAGCATGATGCATATAACATCCCAGTGTCGTCAGAAAGCATGCAGGAGGCTCCGGCACCGGGGGCTGCTGGCATGCCTTTCCACTTTATAAAACACCACAACTTACACACACATGAAAGCTGCCGTGCAGACTGATATCAGGGCAGAGAAAAACCTCTTTTAAATCAGACGACTGCAAGTAGAGTTTTATCTGCAGGCTGGAGGAGGCAGGTGAAGATGGGACAGAGGGAAAGACATGGACCAGGCCCTTCAAAACACACTCCTCCAACCGACTGATGAGCATCCAGCAGGCACAGGAGCTGGTCAGGGTAGGAAAACTAAAACCTCGTCTGTCTCCTTAATTATGAAGCTGTTTGTGGTTCAAGTGGAGTAAATTTTAAAAAACATATTTAAAAGGCTGAAGTGTATGTTTTAGGTGTAAAAGGTGTTAAAATATAAATCTGGAGGCTGATGTGTGTGATCAGCTAGCCTAGAAAAAGTATATGTCTGTGTGTGTGTGAAATTAAATGGCAGGTTGTTGAGCTGATAGTTTGGGGAGAATTTTAGCTGTAAATTAACAAAACTTATTATTAAGGCGACAGTTGAAAATGTTTGAAGGAGCTGAAAAAGTTTGTGTTTTAAAAAAGAAAAAGCAGCGGTGTGAGTGTTTTCAAAGGCCGGAAGAACACATCAGTGACTTTAAACAGTGTTTAAAATAAACCACACACGTTAGATATTGTGTGTGTGTGTGGTTGTGTGTGTGTGTGTGTGTGTGTGTGTGTTTGTGTGTTGTCTGTGTACAGTATTATGTACACCTCTTCACACCACAATTAACTGATCCACATGCTGCCAGTGACATTTACACTTTAGCCATAATCATCTGTTGTTGTTAATTCAACCGCCCGTTTTCTTATAATTACATAATCATACTGTATAATTTGAAAAATATAATTGTTTATAATAGAGTACAAAGGATAAACTTATAAATTGTACGCTAAAAGTTTTATTTCTCTAGTCTCATGAATCCTCCCTGGTCAATGAATTCTGTAATTGAATTAATTTTAAAGTATTGTAGCTGTAGTAATCAGCAATACCAAAAAGTGACACCTAAGATCATGTGGGTAAGTTGCTTATGTGGTAAGGTGTTGGTTTCACAGACTGCCTTGGTAAATGGACATTACAGTGTGTGCCCGAGAAGGCAAATCCGACAACACACTATAAAACATAATAATAAAAGAATCGGAGGTGATTTGGAGTTGATGCTGTAATGCCAAAGAGTTACTTAATATAAAAAAAAAAAATGCCATCAAATAAATGATTAAATAAGGAATGTTGTTCAAAAGCACCCCAGAGCGGCGAATCACCCCTCCTCA
>NW_019174604.1:131127-132805 GCF_002260705.1 Seriola dumerili | reverse complement strand
TGACAAGCTGTTTGGATGTTCCTCTGGGTACCACAGATAACATTGACACTGCCACCACGTCCCAGGAGCCTCAGCAGGTTTTATACAGCTGATTGTTTTTTAAAGATGTTGTTTTATAATTCAAAAGCTCAGTCACTATGTTTGAGGTGCGTATACACGTATACACACATTTTCATCACAAATAAAAAGGTTAAAATATATGAAATGTATTGAAATATACAATTTGAGTGACAACTAATCAGAAGGTCGGTGGTTTGATCCCCGACTCCCTCAGGCCACATGTCCAAGTGTCCTCGGGGCAAGAAACTGAGCCCCACATTGCCCCTGACGCTGTTCCATCAGTGTGTGAATGTAAAGCACTTTAAGTGATCAATTAGACTATAAAGTTGCTGTATATGTGCAGTCCATTTACCGTTTACAGCTCCTCCAGTGTAAAGGTCTGTGTCCATGTGTAGTGTGATTATAGATCAGCTCTAGCTTCTATATTAATACTGTGAAAGTATCAAAGCCTCAGTCCACAGAGAAATGCACACAGCCTGTATTCAGAAACTGAGCCTTAAACCAGCCGTCAGGACTTCTGGAACTTTGTGATGTCACAACAAAGCAGTCACCAAGCCCCGCCCACCTGGACCACATCCAAACCTTTACAGGATTTGGTTTCTCTGAGTGTTTTTACCTGAAATCTGCATATATTTTTTTGGATCACTCAGAAAACAGTGAGCCAATCAGAGGAGAGGCTCAGAGCCTCCTCTCTTCTGATTGGCTGACTGACCTGTTGTTACTAGAAGCTCCAGAGAGAAGCCTGAGAGAGGAGATGTAAAACTACACTGAGATGGTTTTTATATCTTCTGATGGATCAACACTTCAAATAAAACACAGAAGAAGAAGAAACATGGAGCTTTAGTTTGGATCAGTTTCATGTTCTGACCCGGTCACTGGTGAAAGTCGTTCTCCAACTCAGACAAAGTCTTTTATTTCAATTGGTCAGGAGACAAAGTTTCTTCAAAATCCAACATTCATTTGTCTGATTTTCATTCTCACTCGGAGCTCTCGTGTCACTCGGCTTAGAAAGAGAAGCCATTAATGAACAAGAGCCAAACGGTATGGCTGATCAGAAAATGCTCATGTTGCTAATTTTTTAAACATAGTTTTTTGTAGGTGCTGATAAATAATGTTCTCCTGACAGACTTATAGATGACGTGTAAAACTGCATTTACTCCTGGAGTTTTTGAGCCTCTAAACTGAGACCTTTGGAAACGATGAGGTCACACCCATGGTCCTCCTCCTGATTGGCTGTCATCAGCCTGGACTACCAGTGGTGAATAAAATGAGAATGAATGACAGAGTTATGACCTTGTTGTCTTTGCAGCTGTTGTTGGTTTTACTTACATTCTGCATTTTAATGCTACAACTGTCTTTGCTGTCCGCTCAGAGGATGTTGTGCGACCAATCAACTACAGAGGAGACGATCTGCTTCCATCGTGTGTGTTTTTCAGGTGTGTTATGGACGGAGATCGTGTCGGATGCAGAGCTGTTACGCCGTTTTGTTGAACGTTGAACTAAATCAAACATCTCCTCCAACACGAACAACCACACAGGTCGTTTTTTTTTCAACCCTCTGATACAAACCCACACGACTGTCTCCTGAAATAGCGCCCCTACGGTGGCATGCGTATAC
>NW_019174604.1:0-131102 GCF_002260705.1 Seriola dumerili | reverse complement strand
AAAAAAAAAAAAAAAAAGTGTTTGTCCAGCTGCTGGAGGGACGCCGCGAGGAAGCGGGGAAGGCTGTTAATTAAAATCGTGATTCGTCCCTTTTTTCCTTGGATCAAATGAGTTGTACACGACTGTCGACACGGCCAAACAAACAGCGGGGATGCCAGCGTACATGTTTGCTAACCTGCCGGGCTGCGAGGAGAAGTGGGGGGGGNATCAGAAGGTCGGTGGTTTGATCCCCGACTCCCTCAGGCCACATGTCCAAGTGTCCTCGGGGCAAGAAACTGAGCCCCACATTGCCCCTGACGCTGTTCCATCAGTGTGTGAATGTAAAGCACTTTAAGTGATCAATTAGACTATAAAGTTGCTGTATATGTGCAGTCCATTTACCGTTTACAGCTCCTCCAGTGTAAAGGTCTGTGTCCATGTGTAGTGTGATTATAGATCAGCTCTAGCTTCTATATTAATACTGTGAAAGTATCAAAGCCTCAGTCCACAGAGAAATGCACACAGCCTGTATTCAGAAACTGAGCCTTAAAACCAGCCGTCAGGACTTCTGGAACTTTGTGATGTCACAACAAAGCAGTCACCAAGCCCCGCCCACCTGGACCCACCATCCAAACCTTGCAGGATTTGGTTTCTCTGAGTGTTTTTACCTGAAATCTGCTTTATTTTTATTGGATCACTCAGAAAACAGTCAGCCAATCAGAAGAGAGGCTCAGAGCCTCCTCTCTTCTGATTGGCTCACCGACCTGTTGTTACTAGAGCTCCAGAGAGAAGCCTGAGAGAGGAGATGTAAAACTACACTGAGATGGTTTTTATATCTTCTGATGGATCAACACTTCAAATAAAACACAGAAGAAGAAGAAACATGGAGCTTTAGTTTGGATCAGTTTCATGTTCTGACCTGGTCACTGGTTGAAAGTCGTTCTCCAACTCAGACAAAGTCTTTTATTTCAATTGGTCAGGAGACAAAGTTTCTTCAAAATCCAACATTCATTTGTCTGATTTTCATTCTCACTCGGAGCTCTCGTGTCACTCGGCTTAGAAAGAGAAGCCATTAATGAACAAGAGCCAAACGGTATGGCTGATCAGAAAATGCTCATGTTGCTAATTTTTTAAACATAGTTTTTGTAGGTGCTGATAAATAATGTTCTCCTGACAGACTTTAGGATGACGTGTAAAACTGCATTTACTCCTGGAGTTTTTGAGCCTCTAAAACTGAGACCTTTGGAAACGATGAGGTCACACCCATGGTCTCTCCTGATTGGCTGTCATCAGCCTGGACTACCAGTGGTGAATACAACATGAGAATGAATGACAGAGTTACTGACCTTGTTGTCTTTGCAGCTGTTGTTGGTTTTACTTACATTCTGCATTTTAATGCTACAACTGTCTTTGCTGTCCCCCGCTCAGAGGATTTTGTGCGACCAATCAACTACAGAGGAGACGATCTGCTTCCTCGTGTGTGTTTTCAGGTGTGTTATGGACGGAGATCGTGTCGGATGCAGAGCTGTTACGCCGTTTTGTTGAACGTTGAACTAAATCAAACATCTCCTCCAACACGAACAACCACACAGGTCGTTTTTTTTTCAACCCTCTGATACAAACCCACACGACTGTCTCCTGAAATAGCGCCCCTACGGTGGCATGCGTATACCGCACCTCTGTTGTCATGGTTACCACACAACAAACACTGGACTGTACCGAGAGCAGCGTACCTACATCCGTTGCCATTGTTACTAGGATAACGGTCACGGCTTGCTTAGCTTTAGGAAAAGATGGTGATTTGGGTAAAAAAGAAGAAAAAAAGTATTTCCTCAACATCGGACAATCTTTGTTGCCATGGTTCCCTTCGCTCCTGTCACCATTATCACGACCACTAGATGTCGCCTAGCAACAAAACCTGACTATGATGTCATAATAACCTGCTGCACCTGACGAACACAAACCTATATATATATATCCCATGTGTCCATGAGTCCAGTCACTTTAAAGATTTAACCCTCTGATGTGGACGGACGGACGGACACTGTGTCTCCGTGATGTTTCTGTTTAGATTTTTGCGATAGTACGGTCAGTTTTTATTTAAAACAAAAGTAGCTAAAGGCTTTTAAAAGTCACTACATTTTGCGAGTGTTTGCCGACAACAGCTCAGCAGGAAACCTCCTGAAAGAGGGGTTGATGAGCACTGGGTATTTACAATGTGTCAGCACTGAAGTTATTACGTTATATACATTTCTACTTACAAAAAAAAGGGGCATTTATTACATATTTATCTACTATTTTCTTCATACATGCCACAGTTTTTAGGAACCCAACACCACTGAACCCATTTCAAGCACCGAAACAGTTCGTCCACGTCAGTAGAGGTTTGTTTTGGGGAGAATTTGGGCCAAATTATCTCTTTACAGAAGGAGAGAGGGGGGGGGTCAAGCTGAGATTGTATTATGTTATATGCAAATACCTTTAAAAGTGCATTTAATAAATGATGTAAAAATCAAGAAAATACCCTCAGACCTCAGAGGGTTAAAACTGAAGTGGGAACACAGAGAGGAACCAGCAAAAGATTCACAGATTTACGTCACGTCCCCTGAAGAATCTACAGGAAGTGAGTTCAAGTTTAAGTTTATAGACTGAACATTTAATCCATCAGATCTCTCTGTGTTTACACTGGGAAGCTTCCAGGTGTGAACATGTGTGTACCTGTGTGTGTGTGTGTGTGAGACACTGGTTAAAGGCAACAATCATTTATTTATAAATCAAAGTGTGGCGAAACCTGCGGTTAATCAACGATGATTAAACGTGTCCTCGTTTACGCCTTCAAACCCGTTCGACCGGTTCGGTTTAATTAGTTCTAAAAGCAGTTTGGTCGACTCGACACGATCGCCGTAGAAACAACAAACTTATCTCATGTTTTAACAAGACTTTATTATAAAGACACGAATGTACATCTTTCAAATTTCAATGGAATACTGACATTACGTGTCTAATTCACATTTTTTTTATTTTTCTTTCCTCTGCAAAGAACAAATAGCAAAAAAAAAAAAAAAAGAAAGAAAGAAAAAAGAAAAAGCTTTCACCTTTTTATAAACAAGTGCTGCAATTCAGTCTCCAAATACAACACCCACGGCCGGACGACGAGATTCAAATAACATCAGCAACCTGGAAATCATAGCAGCATCATGTTTTTTGCCCCCCCCCCCCCCCCCCCCCCCCAAAGAGTCCAAATCATGACTTTTGTGTTTCATGTGTCAAAAGGATCTTTTAGTTTTTCTTAGTCGAATAATCTCCAGCGTGTTTGTCGCTCGCTGAGATGATCCCAGACCGTCAAAGACCTTCAACACGTCGTTAACGGTTCGGTTTCTCTCGAGTTCTGGAGTAGAAAAATAATCCCGGTCGAGTCGATTCCGCCGCCGCCAACAAGAGCCGAACCCCGAGGACGTCGGCTCGGGGCGTCAGGCGTCTGCGTCGCTTCACTTCGTTCACAAATAAACTTCTTAAAAATGTCTCTACTGTTATTTTTAAAGGATTTTCAAAAATAAACCACCAACAACAAAAGGAATACTTCTTTGAAAGTGTAGAAGAAGAGGAACACAGGAAGTCACAGCACTTGGAAACGCCATGACGCCTGGTCTTTGTAGTCCAAACAGTCGGAGGCGTTGAAGTTGAGCTTCCAGGCCGACGCCGCCGTCTGCTCTTTGTAATCCAGACAGTCCGTGGAGTTGAAGGCGAGGCCGGGCGCGCTGTACGCCTGGTGGTGGTGCGGCGGGTGGTGGTGATGGTGGTGGTGCCCCGACGTCTGCCCGATGTGGTGGTGCGGGTGTCCCGACATGGAGCTGCCGGTCATGGGGCTGAGCTGGTGCGGGTGGTGCGGGTGGTGGTGGGAGTGCATGGGCGCCAGGTACGAGCCGCACTCCACCCCGCCGAAGTAGGAGCCGGACGCCGAGGCCGGGTAGCCCTGGCTGTACGCCGCCGCCGTTTGGCTGTAGGACACCGGGTAGGAGGGCGTCCCCCCGGTGGCGGAGGACGACACGGAGCGCTGCATGCAGGAGGCGCTGGTAGGGGCGGCGGGGTCGGGCAGCGTGGCCGGAGCCGGGGCCGGAGAGATGGGCGCCGGGCTCCAGATGGACGACACCGGCGCTGTGACGGAGGTAGAGGTGCTGATCAGACCGGGACCGCCGAGACCGGAGGCGACGGAGGAGGAGGAGGAGGAAGAAGAAGCGGAGGAGGTGGAGGAGGCGGAGCTGGACACCGCCGGCGGGGTGAACTGGCCGCTGCTCTCCGAACCGGTGCTCTCTCTGGTCGGAGACGACTTCTTCTTCATGGGTTTCACCTTGGCGCTGCTGCTGCTCTGCTGCTGCTGCCGACACTTGGCCCGTCTGTTCTTAAACCACACCTGAGGAGGGAAGAGGGGTCAAAAGGTCAACGCCACGTTAAAAAAAAAAAAACCTGACAGAGCAGGAAGTGAACACACAGAGATCTCGTAACTCTGACCTTTGACCTTTACTGCTGCTCTTCGTGAGGACGACAGTTTCACTGGAGTCGCTAAATAACTTCCTGTTTGTTTCTTTACGTCACATTCACAACACACTTTAAAGGACCAGCTCGCCAAAATAAAAGTTTGCTTTAATTTCATGGTTTTATTTGAGTTTCCTGAGGTGACAGGACTCCAGCGCGTCGCGGTCACAGCTTTAAATAAAGATTTGAATAATTCAACAGCGAAAACAGTGTCTCTGTTGGACGCACGGTTTACGGAGGATTTTTTTTTTTACGTGATTATTTGCCTCCGTTGTTTTTGTGACGGAGGCAGAAAGAAATGTCAGAGACACCGTCTGCGTGACGAGTAGAGGCAAGTCAGATTTAATTCATTTTATTTGTTTATTCTTTTGGATGAACTGACCCTTTAAACCTTGTTGTTTTAAGAGTGTGTGAGCGTGAGGAGCGTCAGACACAACCTGATCAGTATCAGAAAAACTTCATTGATCCCAGGGGGAGACTAGGTGATTAGGTAATTAGGTAATTAGTAATGAAATATTAATAAAAACCACATGATGAAATATTTGTCAGAATAAATGATGAATATTTTCAGTAAATTCAGGAAATTAAATCTTAAAAATGAAAGGTTCAGCTCATGTAGGATGGTTTTTCAAAGTAAAAGACCAAAAACTCCACCTAAATAACTTCAACTAATACCTTCAAAATAATTTACGACATAAAAAGATAATGTGATTATTTAAGTTTAGGGAGGATACATTTTACATTTCCTGATTTTTATTTTTATTTTTTTGTTTTCACCAGGAACAATAATTCAGGATTTAATCTTTATCTAATTATATATAAATATGTGTCAATTCAGTCAATAATCCAAATTAACTAAAAACTGAACTGACATTTACAAAACTTTTATTTTTCATGAACCTTTTCGAAGTGAATGACGAGATCATTTATGTTTTCTTTTGGAAAATTCTCTCAAATTGCAGTTAAAGTCTCCGAGAACACTTTGACTAATATATGTAACGTTTAAAAATAACAATAAAACAAAGTTATAATAATAAATGTTATAATTAAAGTAGCTATTATTAGCAGTGTTAGTAGCAGGAGGCCTGTTGCAGCAGCTTTAAAAAACAGAAATAACACCCACTTCTTCTTTTGTACTGACAGCACTGATACTTGTGTGTGTCAGGGTTCATTAGTGAACGCTCCGTCAGCAGCAGCCATAATTACAGCTCAGAGCCCAGCAGAGGGCCGCTGCAGCCGGGACACCGACCAAACCCCTCTCCCTCTGATTAAAGACTTGACTCTACTTGATTCTACTTGATCAATAACAACTGAACTTAATGAAGCTGATCCTGCAGAGGCCTGGAGCAGGAAGTCCACAGACCAGGACGGTAAAACCTGGACTCAGTGTTGGATGAGAGGAAACTTATACAAACTCATTTCTATATTTCTGGCATTTTTTCCTTCTTAGTTTTTCTTTTTTTCTTTTCTTTTCTTTTTTACATAAAGGGAAATTAAATTTAAATGAAAATGTAAATAAACCTGATGCAGGTGGAATATTTGGTGGAATTCAGCAGAAACAAACTTTAATTCTCCATAAGTTACAGGCATTTTTCAGAGTTTATAATTAATATCTTCGTTTTCTCTCATTAATTAATCCCATAATAACATGTAGGCTGACTCTCACCTGCACTCTGGACTCCGGCAGGTTGATTTTCAGCGCCACCTCCTCCCTCATGAAGATGTCCGGGTAGCGCGTCTTGGCGAACAGCGACTCCAGGATGTCCAGCTGCGTCCGGGTGAAGGTGGTCCGCTCCCGGCGCTGCTTCCGCGGGTTGGCTGGAAGAAGAAGAAGAAGAAGAAGAAGAAGAAGAAGAAGAAGAAGAAGAAGAAGAAGAAGAAGAAGAAGAAGAGTTCATCATCGGTAACAACAACAGCTCAGATCAACACTGTTTTCACCATTATTAACGACGATTACACATTTTAATTCGCATTGAGTTTCATGTTATTTGTGATTATTAATTTAACGTGTGTTAACGATCTTATTAAAAAGTTTGGACTTTTAGAAATAGTTTTATCCTCATGGATGCACAGATTTCAAAATAAAGCTCTCAAAATGTCGCAAAAATACAAATACACAAACTTAATTTACGGCCCCAAACGCACCGAGAGCACAGACTCTCAGTCTGTTCAATAACAAACTAAACAGCAAGCAGAAACTACACTTTATAACTTGTAAAAGTTTTCAGAATAATATCTCTCCGTAGGAACATTTTACTGTGGAGTCACACCGTAGAGATTTATCAGATATTATAGGATCATAATAAAATAAAACATAATTAAATAAAAAAAAATACGTTTCAAATCATTAACGGAAAAAAGTTTGGAATATTTTGAGGAAATTATTTTCTATTATCTAAATTAATAACAATTATAAGAAGTGAATTGTGCTTTATTTCACTTAATCTGTGTTTTGAATATTGTTTGCGCGTGGTGGGGCCGTACCCGGGTATCCCACAGACGGGTGCAGCAGGTCCATGGCGGCTCCGCTCAGGCCCAGTCCGTTCATCCCGTACGGGGCCTGTTTGAGATAAGACATCATGCTAACAGCACGGAGGGGAGACCGCAGTCTGGACGGACGGAAGAGGCGCAGATCCCCCGGGGTTCAGGCGCTCGGCTCGGCTGCTGCAAGAGGCAGAAACACGGTGAGAATAAAACACGTGGTTTAATAAAAATCTATATTATCAATAAACTTTATCCTCTCAACTGAAATAATCAGATTTCAAGACACGGACTTTCTGCCTGGAGGCCTGTCACCTCTCATTTATGTGATCTTACAAAATAAGACACATCTTTTTTAACACAATAAAAGTCTCAGATCAAACACATTGTTATGTAACAGGAAATATAAACGATCCTGCTGCTGCTTCCTGATAAAAAACCTTTATGTTTGAGATTTTGAGTGTTTAGAAAAATGTGATTTCACAATAAATGTCCTCTGAAATAATCAGACCAGTTTTTTATGATAAGACAGAAAAAATAAACATCTGATCTGAAACAAAGAAGCTCCTAGAAATGAACTGGATGAATTATAGGGGTGAAAAATATATATTGTGTTTTATGTAAAAATTGATCTGCAGCTGCAGGTTAAACTTATATTAAAGTTTTAACGTGTAAATTAAAGGAGGTCCAGACCTGGAGAAAGAAGGTCCAAGGACCGAATCTCTAACGGGTGAAATTCATCAGGAGGATGTGAAAAAAAATCTGAACAGTCAAATGAATGTGGACTGAAGATGACACCAGTCAGTCCCAGTCCAGGTCCCAGTGTGAAACCCTGAATATTGGACGTTTCCCGCCTCTAATAGCCCCGTTATCACTCAGATCTTCATTACGTTTTAATTAATTCAATAGCTCACAATTAAATCGACCTGTGGAGACACACGTTTAAATTACAGGCCGCTTGAGACTTTTCTCACCTGCACATGATCTGCACGAGCGTGAGAGCACGAGATGATTTATTCACACAAACACACACACACACACACACACACACACACACACACACACACACATAGACTGCCCAGAAATAAAATATATCTTACTGTAGCTTTATTAATATAATTATAATTATTATTTTACCCCTGGCTTCTGTGCTACAATTAGAATATTGATTATTATTGGCTGTTTATTTCGTCTTTTACACTAGTTTGCTAAATGTTCCTGTGCTGACTTGTTGCTAATTTATTTAATTTTTTTAGGCCTGTTTATTTATTATTTTTCCTACTGTATAAAGCCTATATATGGGTATGTTTTTGTTTATTTATATCACCCCTGCAGTTGTTTTTCCCACGAAGAACTCTTGCAAAATCAACATAAACTAAATATTGTAACTGAGTTTTGACAGAGAAAAATAGGCCTGTTAATAAATGCTCAAAGGTGAAGAAGAGTCAGAAAATGTAAATTAAACTAAATAAACTTAAACGTACAGAATGCACGTAAATAAACGTACAGAATTTACGTTTATTGACGGTTGTAAATCATGAAATATAAAGAATAAAAACATTATAATAGGCCTAAATAAAAATCAATAGAAAAGTAATTAGTTTTCTATTGTAACTCTAATTCTTACTGGTGTTTTCTGCAGCTTTAATAAACTGTTGTCTTGGTGTAAAACAATGTATTTAGATAAGAATTTCCATAATCCAGCGGCTCCTTTCAGCAGGTAACAGCCCAGATTTGAGCCTCACAGCGGCGGTGAAAGGAGCCGCGGGCCTCCTGATGGATCAACTGAGGCTAAATAAAGCCAGACTTATTTCCATAACCGCAGGAAGGAGCCGAATCACGCAATGTAAATGCGTCAAAAACTGTGTGCAAATGAAGTGCCATTACAATTTAGATGAGATCTACAGGGCGACAATTAGCGGAGTCTTATCAGCAAAGTGACCGGGACAGGAGGCGACGGGCCGGGCCGGGCCGGGCCGGGCCGGGCCGAGGAGCTCAGATACAGGAGCTAACAGGGTCCACCTGAACCAGATCAAGTGATTAATAAAGTCAAACAGGAGAATTTAATGCGTTTAATGCGCAAAGTTCAGTTTGATTTTCACGTTATAGACAAAGCAAAAACATTTGATGAGGTTTTATTTGATCACGTGTCATATTTTCTATTTTATAAGCCTTTAATTTATTTAATTTAATTTTAGTTTTAGGAGAAAAAGCTTCCAAAGATGCTTCCGATGAAAAGTTGATGATGAAATTTAGACTGATATTATTCAGTAAAAACAAAAGCAGCAGGAAGAATTAACCTGAGGAATAAAGTCAGAGAGAAGAAGCGGGTTGAGGTCTCACCTTCTTCACGCTCCTTTCAGAATAAAAAAAAGAAGAATCCGGTTAAATGCGAAAAGAGTGAGATCCAGAGTTTAAGGAAATATCCACACACATGGAGGAAGTGTCGCTCGCTCGCGCTCAGCTCCGCCTGCAGCTCACACCTGTCCGCCGGCTTTAAACACGAACATTTCACCGAGGGAAGAACCAGAGAAATAAAATAACAGTGGGCCGTCCGCCTCTCTCTCTCTCTCTCTCTCTGTCTCTCTCTCTCTCTCTGTCTCTCTCTCTCTGTCTCTGTCTCTCTCTCTGTCTCTCTCTCTGTCTCTCTCTCTCTCTCTCTCTCTCTCTCTCTCTCTGTCTCTCTCTCTCTCCCTCTCCAGTCGGTGTTGACTGATGCGGGATTGATGCTCGTCTCCGAGGCCCGCGCCTCTACGAGTCAAGAAAGCACGCGGGTCTGAGCGCCTCCCAGCCAATCACAGCGCTCCGAGGGCGACCAATCAACCTGCGAGCTTGGCCTCCCCGAAACCCCCACACCGCCACCACCACCACCTCCTCCTCCTCCTCCTCCTCCTCCTATTTTGGAAAGGTATGAACGACAGAAATCACGTGACACCAGGGAAAAGTTTGGGTCAGAAAGTTGGAGGAGAAGCTGAAAGTTCACGATTCACGCGCTGACTTTTAGTGAGAAATAATAAATATTAAAGAGTTAAAATAATGTTTTTAATATTTTATTAACAGCAGCAGATGAAACGTGTGTCTCAGTGTTTCCTCATAAAGCAGCAGAAAAATTAAAACGACAAAAAAAACTAAAACATAAATGATCTTAAAGCAGTTTAATAAAATGTGTTTAATGACAAACCAAGAGACACTTTATTTTGTCCAGTTTAGGCTTCCATACATTTATAACAGGCGCCTAATTACATTTCAACCTGCTGTATAAAACTACAGATAATATGTTATATTTATATATTTTTTAATCCTTTTTTTATCCCAGGTTTTAATTTTGTTTTTTATTTTTCAAGAAAAAAATAAACTTGGCAGCAAAAAGCTTCCAGCAGCTGAGTGATGACACTGTCACAACTTATTTTATTTAAATAACCTTTAACTCTTAAAGACCTTAAACACAGTGCTATCAGCTGATCATAAATAAGAACTGCACTGTAAAAAAATAAAGTATGTAAATCCTCACTTGTGAAAAAGAGAGGCCTAATTATTGAAGGATGATTATTGATTGAATAATTAGCTTCCAAATGGTGTATAAATACTTTCAAAATTAAATGCTTGCATATTGGAAAAAGCAAAATACGCAAACAAACATAAAAATAAATGATAAATTAAAATCCTAAACAGGAAGTAGGAGAAATCTTAAATAAATAAATAATCTTGTAACCGAAGGGAAAATGTGGTGTTGTTGTCGAGGGAGATGAATGTGAATAAACTGAGAATCTCTGTTGCCACATTTTCCTCCGACTCCGTCTGTCTGTCTCCGACGGCAACGACAAAGCCAGTGATTGATCACAAGTATCAAGATATCAAATGGACGCAGTCATTGTTGTTGTGAGGCTTTTTGGGCTCTAATCCCAAATTGCAGGAGTATTTTCTTAATACTAAGCCCGTAAATCCAGGGATCAGGCAGCCTAAAGAGGTGTGTGTGTGTGTGTGTGTGTGTGTGTGTGTGTGTGTGTGTGTGTGTTGATTGGTGTGGTGTCGGTCGAGTGGTGGGGGTTAAGTTTGGAGAGGCTTCTCTTGTCTGTGCTTATTAAAAGCATGATGCATAAAATCCCAGGTCGTCAGAAAGCATGCAGGAGGCTCCGGCCCGGGGGCTGCTGCATGCTTTCCACTTTATAAAACACACACACACACACACAGAAAAGCTGCCGTGCAGACTGAGATCAGGGCAGAAAAAACCTCTTTAAATCAGCTGACTGCAGAGAGTTTTATCTGCAGGCTGGAGGAGGCAGGTGAAGATGGGACAGAGGGAAACACATGGACCAGGACCCTTCAACACACTCCTCCACTGACTGATGAGATCCAGCAGGACAGGAGCTGGTCCAGGTAGGAAAAACTAAAACCTCGTCTGTCTCCTGTTAATTATGAAGCGTTTGTGGTTCAAGTGAGTAAATTTAAAAACATATTTAAAGGCTGAAGTGTCTGTTTTAGGTGTAAAAGGTGGTTAAAATATAAATCTGGAGGGTGTGTGTGTGATCAGCTGTAGAAAAGTATATGTGTGTGTGTGTGTGAAATAAATGGCAGGTTGTTGAGCTGATAGTTTGGGAGAATTTTAGCTGTAAATTAACAAAACTTTATTATTAGAGGCGACAGTGAAAATGTTGAAGGAGCTAAAGTTTGTTTTAAAAAAGAAAAGCAGCGGTGTGAGTGTTTTCAAAGGCCGAAGAACATCAGTGACTTTAACAGTGTTTTAAATAAACCACACACGTCAGATATTGTGTGTGTGTGTGTGTGTGTGTGTGTGTGTGTGTGTGTGTGTGTGTGTGACGTAGGTGTGATTATGTAACACCTCCACACCACATTAACTGATCCACATGCTGCAGTGACATTTCACTTTCAGCCATAATCATCTGTTGTTGTTAATTCACCCGTTTTTTCTAAATAATAATCATCTGTATAATTTGAAATATAATTGTTTAAAACACCAAAATAAAATAATAATTTGTAGTTATTTTAGTTATAAAAGCCTCTGGTCATCGAATTTCCTGTACATATTAATAATCTTTAACTTTTCCTCTAAATCAGCAACAAAATACGTAAAAATGTAATTGATAATGTTTAATTTTGGTAAATGATATTACAGTTGCCGAAATAAAACACTATTAAAACATAATTAAACAGACACTCAGCCAGTGATGATGTTAAGCAAAGAGTTTAACTTTAATATAAAAAAAAAACATCAAATAAATGTAAATAAAATGTTGTTGAAAAGCACCGAATCACCTCCTCACAGTCGTATCCCTCCGCCACACAGACTAGTTTCAGGTCACATCCGTTTATCCAGAGTTGGATAAAATATTAAACATTCATGTGAAATTTTGTCATAATTAATGTGCAAAGTTGTGAGTAATGTCTTAAAAAGTGTTTTGTGAGGTCACAGTGATCTTGACCTTTGACCTTCAGCCACCAAAATCCAATCAGTTCGTCCTTGAGTCCAGGTGAACGTTTTTACCAAATGTGAAGAAATTCCCTCAAGGAGATATCATGTTCACAAGGCCAAAACCTGCATTTTTGTGAGGTCACCGTGAACTTGACCTTTGACCTTTTACCACCAAAATCTAATCAGTTCGTCCTTGAGTCCAAGTGAATGTGTGTGCCAAATTTGAAGAAGTTCCGTCAAGGCGTTACTGAGATATCGTGTCCACGAGAATGAGACGGACGGACCGACGGACAACCCGAAAACAATATGGCCGCCGCTCCGACTGTCGCCTGCAGCCGACGTGTCAGACTCAAATCATCATATGAACAAATTAAAAAAAGTTAATCCAACATAAAACTTTCCAGTCGGCTGTCAGTCAGAGAGTGGAGGAGCCTCAGGTGTCCCACCTTCAGGTCATGTGACCTATCAGCTGTAGAGCTGCAGGTGTGACCAGGACAGAGGCTCTCTCTCCCTCTCTCTCTCTCTCTCTCTCTCCCTCTCTCTCTCTCTCTCTCTCTCTCTCTCTCTCTCTCTCTCTCTCCCTCCCCTCTCCCTCTCTCTCTCTCCCTCTCTCTCCCCCTCTCTCTCTCTCTCCTCTCTCCTCTCTCCTCCCCTCTCTCTCTCGTCCTCTTCTCTCTGTCTCTCTCTCTCTGTCTTCTCTCCTCTCTCTCTCTTCCTCTCTCCTGTCTTCCTCTCTGTCTCTTCTCTCTGTCCTCTCTCTCTCTTCCCTCTCTCTCTCCTCTAGCTCTCTCTCTCCCGATCTCTCTCCTCTCTCTCTTCCCCTCTCTCTCCCTCTTCTCTTCTCCTCTCTCTCTCTCTCCTTCTCTTGTCTCTCTCTCCCCCCTTCTCTCTTCCTCTCTCCCCCTCTCCTCTCTCTCCTCTCTCCCTCCCTCTCTCTCTCTCTCCCTCTCTCTCTCTCTCCCTCTCTCTCTCTCCCTCTCTCTCTCTCTCCCTCTCTCTCTACAGTCGGTACAGTCACTTGACCCTTGCCGCCTCGTTTCCTGTCAGTGCTGATGAGGTCGGCTCAGCAGCAGCTGTCCCCTCACCTGGCTGCTGCTTCACAGCTGCACACATCTGTATGAGCGGAGGGAGAAATAACCGGAGCACCAATCATAAGCGAACTTTATTCTGAAAAATCAAGGAACTAAAACAACACAAAACAGAAGAGGAAGATAAATACACTGTGAAACTTCATCTATAATCCATATATCTGATCGGCATTTAAACAAACTGATCACAGTTTTTTTCCCTGGGTTTAAATCAGTCTGTGGGTTTTAATCAAGTACGAAGCATAACACGCGAAAAACATTAGAATAAATATGATTACATAAAATAAATATGATTAAATGCCGGCGCTGGACCTGGCATCATGTGGTCGGGACAGACAGAGAAATTAAAAATGGCAGTGTTTAAACAGTTTAAACAGACTCTAAATGGAGCTGTGAGTGGCCACTCTGCGCAGCGATTGGTCGGCTGTAAGGAGGCGTGGTCTGTATGACTCAGTGGGAAGCGGCCAGGAGGAGGGTGACGGTGCGATGCTAACTGCAGTAGAGAGACGGGACAAATATAAGACGGTCTGTTCCTTCCTTTAGATTAGAAAGTAGCGGCGGAGGGATACGATGTAAGGCAGCGAGGACGCGCTCCGCCCACGACTCACATGTAGATTGATTCAGAGAGTAACCAGTGTTACTGCTTTTAAACACCAGTTCTCCGAGCGCCATGAGATTTAAATAAGCATTTGTTTGTTTATTTTATCATTTATTTGGCTACACCAACACTAATAGTTTCACAGTTGCTAAGCAACACATGAACATTTTCCTGACCTGCACGGTGCACACTAGCTCGCTACCTCGTCTCCTCGTTACCTCAGGTGTTCTTGAAGTGTCCGGACTTCTCCCCTTCACCCTCTCCTGACGACCACACATCGTTTCATTCAAATGTTGTTTGTGGAAATATTTTCATCTTTGTTCGTTACAGTCTGAGATCGATAACGACCGTTAACTTCCGGTGTAACGTCATGAGCTTCAGCTGTCAGAGTGATGCTGTTTATTAAAATGAAATGTACAGATTTAGTTGGAGCTGGTCTTGCTGACTGTTTTAGTTGAAGCTTGAGTTTCCTCTTTAGTTGTGAAATATTCTTTTAAACAAAACATTATTGTGACGGGGTTAAAAGTTCGTTAACAGCTGCGAGGTGATTGAAAATGTTTCTGGATGTCTCGGATGATTGGAGGCGCTCAGGCCTGAGGGTCCGACTGTTCCTGCTCCACTTCTCAGATCACTGCAGAAAAACCCCTCCCCTACAGTTACCCATAATTCATAGTAATAATCTGTAGTTGTGAAGCATTTGTGGATTTAACCACGTTGTGTTTTTAATGTGATCAGAATGAAACTCTATCACTGAGGGGGGGGGGGGGTCAGCTGTAACAGCTGCTCCGACTGACAGACACCTGAGGAGCCTCCGCCCCGACAGGAAATGAGAAACGACCCGTCACTCTGCGTCAGGTACAGTACAGAGAGCGAGAGAGACACGGTGAAGAGCACTGAGAGAGGAGCATGTAGCTGTCAATCACAGGCCCTGTGGTCCCGCCCCTCTCATTAAGAAGGCAAACACTGAAAGGGGAGGGGGGGGAGGGGGGGAGGAGGAGGAGGGAGAAATCAGACACCAGAGCCACGAAACCAACTGACCCCATCCAGTACCCATCACCCCCTGAAACACAGAGGTGTGTGTGGAGGGAATTACTTGGATGTGTGTGTGTGTGTGTGTGTGTGTGTGTGTGTGTGTGTGTGTGTGTGTGTGTGTGGGGGGTAACTTCCAATCCTTTTAGGATTATGCCCCCCCCCTCCCCACCCCCCCTCTTCTCCTCTCTCTGGCTCTGTTCTTCGCTCTTTCACTCCGCTGCCCCTCGGGCAATCACGTTAAAACTTGCATGGCCAGCGCTCATTCAGATATCTCTAACAATGCGTAGCAGCGGTAACCATGTGAGCACTGGCACGGCGCGCAGGAATGCACCGGTTCTGCTCCCCGTCACCCTCCCCTGCTAAAAAAAAAAAAAAAATATTGAAGGCGATAAAGCATTACCCAGATGTCTTGGAGGAAAACGGCTGTTTTATAAGGAAGGCAGCACTTTGTAAAAATAAAAAACGTACGAGATGATTCAACATTAACTTATTGTGTGACAGTAAAAGTTTTCTCACAGGATAGAAATATTTTCAGCGTAAAAGCACAGATGACTTGAGTTCAGGACAGGACGCCTCTAAAGTTACACGCAGCCTCAGCTGTACTTTAAACTTAATGCTAACACATCACATGCTAACCTGCGTGGTTAATCATGGCCCGACAGTGGCCCACATACGGATGCCGAGCTGTGACTACGATGACATTTTCCCTCCACGATTCCTGATCAATTTTTCCGTGTGAAAAAAGCGACTATAGATCACGGCTGCAGCTTTATTATTAATTTTATCAGCTGCATCAGATTTCCTTTTAGAAATGTTCAAATGCAAAATTCTGTTTATTTTAAACTGTGGCTGAACACACGATGAGTTTTTGTCCCTGAGGAACTTGCATGCATCGATAAAAGGAGCTCGGGGGGGGAACAATTCGCCACAATTCGGAACCGGTTCTCAACTGGATCCAAGTTCTCAATTCCCGTCCTTTATTGTCACGTTTGTGCCGGCGTCATGAAATGTACTGGTCCAATCCCGGGTGCCGACACTGAGCCAGAATTAAACCGAATGCTACTAACTGAAGATGCTTTGTCATTCTGTTTTTATTTCATATTCAGTCTTAAATAATAATCTGAACAAACTGTTTCCTGTTTGTTCTGTCTGCTGTTATTTCGCCTGAACCAATCAGTGGAGAGCGACTAATCCGTCCCATCAAAATCATTTCCAATCAACATGGAAGCTGCAGCAGCAGGTCGCTAGGAGCCTGTAATTTAATGTTGAATCAATATTTTTAATTAATGAGTTTTTTTTTTTTCTTACGGCTCCGTCAATCTCCTTCGTGTTCGTCGCCATTTTTGTGGCTATTTTTCTCGTTCGGACGCAGGACGATCATGTCCCCATTTTCAATTCCACCTTCAAAAGCTCTGATTGGTTTGGTTGTTTCTCACCTGGAGCACAGCATCAGGTCTGTATGTGAGACACTGGAAACACTGGAGAGGTGGACTTATATCACCTCCGCTGAGCTGCCAGGTGAGCTGAGGTGACATCAAACCACTGCTGACTGCTGATTGGTCAGAGAGAATCGTCACCACTGCGTCGTCGTTGTGCGAGAAATCCAAACCCGCCTTTTAAACGGCCAAGCGACTGTAACCTGCTACTTTTCTGTTAGTTATTGTTCTATACTTTGCGTTGCTAGGCGACAGGAGCCGAACTGTAAGGGCGGGCACAGCTGGTAACGCGAAGGCAAAAACCCTCCGTAGAACAGACCGCCTCGTTTCAGCCCGGACTTCCCGGTCTATGGCGAATACGAAGGGCCACACCTTCGTAGATCAGGACGCCATGATAGCTTCGAGTGTCAACGCCTTAGTAACAACGCCGCATTGAAGAGGTAAACACCTACACTGGAAAAAGAAGAACCTGGTAGGGTCGGGTCGAGTTGAGTCAGGACCACGTGGTGGGAAAACGCCCTCCGATGACTTATTGATTATCTCCGTACAGATGATACATGTTGGAAACAATCCTCTGGACCAGAACAGTTTATTCTCAGCGGCTGGTGATGGCGACCGTTACGACCTCACGAGATATTTTTAACCAGAAATGAAGTCTGACACCGCAACCAACCAAAAGAATTATTTATTTCCTTGAACATAATCAACAACACAACAACAAAGAAAAGCACAAAAGACTGATTTACCGGCCGAAGACCGGTCCACACCGGGTCGTAGAGCGCCTCGGCTAAACGTCTTTAAATTTGGACGTTACACCTTCTGAACGTCTCCTGATCCCGTCCTGAGCCGCAGAGGCGCAGAAACGAGCGCTCCCTCCCCGCCCCTCGGCGTGCACGCGGGGAGGGAGGGAGGGAGGGAATTGCCTCCATCAGGCCTTATCTCCAGGTCCAGTCAACTAGAGTTTGCTCCATCATCAGAGCCGGCCATTTGATAGGATTCTGGCACTGCAGCTAATCAATCTGCAGCACAGAGCCGCCAGAAGACCTGTAACAAAGCTCAGAGACACTCACAAATGGCCTAGTCCCGGGGATAAGCCCCTGCACAGGATTACATATTGATTTTCAACGTCTAAAAAAGCTTATCATATAAAACCGCCACACACTACAAAAGTAGCGGAGTCTATGCATGAATTCGTCTTTTAGAGAGGAGCATCAACTTTCAAATACAGAGACCCCGAGCATGAACCAAAACAGAAATAAATGCTGCACAAATCAATGGCGGGGACGAGGCGCGGCGGCACATTGTTAACGGGGGAATCACAACTGTGTGGTGGTGGGGGGGGTGGGGGCTGCTTCATGTTTGCTTCTTGGTATTGTGTTGATTTATTTAGTTTTATTCTTAAAATTCTTTTCACACAGATGAATTATTTATAGAAGAGGCCTGTGAAATATGTTTCAGGCTCCTTAAATGCTTTTAATGGTTAAAGTTTCACTTTGTCCAATGGTCAAACAAACTACAATATGTTGTTTTAATATATATCATAAACTTTATTTATATAGCACTTTTATCAACAAAGTTACAAAGTGTTTTACAGAAAGAAAAAGGGACAATTAAAAAAAAAACAACTAAAAACAAAAGAAAAACAAAGACATGATGAAACAGAAGAAAGTTACACAGAAATATAAACTGTCCGTATTATTGGAAAATGAAACAACAACTTATCAAACGTTCATAAAATCTTTATGATAGATCGACCTCTGAAGAAAAACAATTTGTGCTGCGTTCAAAAACATTTATAATATCAGATTTCCAGAAATTTAAGAAGCCACCTTTATCTCCTCCAGCTCTGTGAAATCACTATGATGTGAACAACTGAGAGACAGGAGACGGGGACAGATTATATCTCCCAACGTGACGTGCAGCCACGTCTTAAAGTTACATGTCACTCATTTCCCCCCTAATGGAATCTTTCAGAATAAAAGCTTAGTTAGAATAAACTTTAAACGTTTCAGAATCTGATTCAAGGAAGAAAATGTGTCGTACAACTACCATTCAGTTGTATCAAAGATGTTCAACAGGGACGAGGCGCCACTCTTTTCTCTTTTATAAGAGGTGTATCCTCCCTAAAGAACCACCTTCTGTTCAGTAACTGCAGAAGTTTTATATTCTGATGCACTTGTGTAGAAAAACCCAAACCAAACCAGATATGATTTTATTTTTATTCAGAGATCAGATCGAAGGAGGAGCTTTAATTTTCAGTCAAATGGAAAAAAACCCTCAAGTTTAAGAAGAAAATAAAAAGTTTGCACGTCAGAAAATAAAAAATAAAGAAACAATAGCTGCTGACTCAACAGATTTTTCTTACACACCTTGACATTGTGGCTCTTTTCCATTTGGAGTTAAAGTGACTGGTGAGTTCATCATGAAATCTGGTCACATCCTCTTGAAAATATCCACATAAAAGTAGTTGATGTAAATTCAATGATTTTAATCTTTAATGATTTTAATGATTTTTAATTTTAATTAATTAAAACTAGCATTTTCCGTCACTGGAGCGATGCTGAGAGACGGAGGAGGCGGACAGGTGAGGACGTCTTCTCCTGCTCGTCCACCTCGTCTTTTCTGACACACTCAACGTTAACTGAGGAAATGTTGGCCAGAAAAACCTTCCATCACTTTGCACATCAGGCCAACAGAACAAGACGCCGTCAGGAGAAGTTTGAGGACACGTTTGACCCCCCCCACCCACCCTTACTCAAAAACACAACCAACCTGAAAACAAACAGTGCAGTGGAAACAAAAACCTGCATGTCCTTGATACAAGAAGCCGCAGCGAACACGACCGCTTCCCCTCCATCAATAATCCACACTTAATAATCAGCAGATTAACTGATACCAGGTGTGCAGATGACTGGCGGCTGAAAACAACTGAGGATGATGGGAGGAGGTGGGCTCGACAGCAGAGAGTCCCCTGAGCGAAGCGCAGCCCCCCCCCACCCCCCACCCTCCCTCCAAACATAAAACTAATTAGAATTGATTTATTATGGATCAGGTACCTTATCAGGTGAGAGAGGGAATTACCATGGCGAGCCAAAGGGCTGCAGCAGGTCGCCGCTGAATGGTAAAATCAATCCGAGCCGACTGCAGCTCGTCCCAAGGAGAACACAACCGAACACCTCCTTTTTACACCGCTCGCAATCATGTGATAATTTCATTCAGGAAATACGAATGTGTCTCCAGAGGTGATGAGGACCTGAAGGAACTCAGAGCGCCTGGTTCCTTCCTCTCAGGAAACCAACAGCTCCCCTTCTTCTCCTGCTTCTTCTTCTTCTCCTTCTTCTCCTGCTTCTCCTTCTTCTCCTTCTTCTTCTTCTTCTCCTTCTTCTACTCCCCCCCTCAGTCTTCAGCCTGTTGTTTTTCGGCGGCTGGCGACAGTTCAGCAGCTCGTCGAACCCTCTCCAGCTCCGACTCCTTTTTTCTCTCCCTGGGCAACTTCGAAAAACTTCATCAATATGTTAATGACTTAATCTTTAAACACTTAAAGAAACCATTAATAAACATTGATTTGAACACTTGCCACCAGTGGCTCGCATTAATCCAGTGCAAACAGCTGATACACAAACTGCAACGGAGGGCAATTTGTGGAGGATTACCGATGGAAAATGGACACGAGAGACATTGATCACACTTTTCTGTGGCGGGGGATGAAACGAGGCCGATTCACGCTGTCGGGAGATGAGTCACCCCCTCTTCTTCTTCTGTTGTTGTTGAGGTCAACAGGCTTTTTAAAAGGGAGAAAACTCCCTCAATTACAAATCATATTATTTAAGAATTCATTGACGCTGCCAAAGTTTCACTCTGAATGAGGCCACCCACACAAACACGTTCAGGCTCTGTGAGCTGCAGAATGAAATGGTGATTAAAGGGCTGTTTCATCCCTGTCACAACAAAACAAAGATGGTACAACTAAAGGGACAAAGTGATGCTACACAATCACTCGCCGCTGCATCAGTCACCACTAAAGAAGAAAAGTCTTTGATGTTTATTTCGTGTGTTGCAGAGAAGCTGTGGTGATAGTGGTGGCGGTTGTTAGCGACCGTTAGCTTAACAAGCTTCAAGACAATCACAGAAAAATGTTGATTTAAGATGTTAGTTTTGTGACCATTTTTCTGTGGCTAGTTCGCATTGGATGTAAGCTAGCTGGCTAGCTACGAAGGAGCATGATGTTAGCAGTCATAATTCTCAATTCTGAAGCCTGATTGTTTTCTAAGGGAGTAAAGAATCATAAAATAAGCAAACCAGATATACAGTGTATGAATTGCTAAAAGAAATTGAAACATGAGCACCACTTTGTTGCGTTCAGGAGGAGTTAGTTTGTGCTAGCTTAGCACAGATTGGAAAGTTTCAAACTTTTGGAAAATGCTTTTAAAACCATTTAAAAGTGCTGTTGTGTTGGGGAAACAGGGAAAAACACAAGCTCTCCAAAAACTCCCACATGATAAAAACTCAACATTCAAGACACAAATACTGAGACGCCAACTCTTATACTGAACTTTTTGTTGTTTTCATTCAACTCCAGGAGAAATATTTGACTCTGACAAAGACAAAACCTCAAAACCATTTTTAATTAGCATTAATTAGGAGCTAACGTTCGCAACCCTCAATCAAATCCCTGTTTTATACTTTAAACATCGTCACAGGTCTGAGAGACAGCTCAAGGTGACAGAATAACACTGTCAGACATGTTTGTTCTGTCTGTTACAGGATGGTGATCGAATCATTTAAGTTGTTAACTATAGTTAAGCTTAAAGAAGGACAGAAGATTTCAAGTATGTTTTTGATGCATTTTGCACGCTAGCATTTTCTGAAGTTGCTAGCTTGAACAGAAAACTAAACATAACGGACATTTTGGAGCGCTGCCGGAGACACCCGTGGTCTCTCCTGATTGGCTCTCATCAGCCTGGACTACCAGTGATTAATACATCATGGATAACAAATTACAAGTGTTACTGACATTTGTTTGTTTTTGCTAGCAGCTGCTGTTCAGTTAAATTTAGCATTTTAATGCTACTTTGCTGGTCCTCGTCCGTAGTTTGTTCTGCAACTAATCAACTGCAGAGTAGACAATCTACTTCCTGTTTACATTAGCACATTGGCCACATGTGTGCTAATGATCTGTCATGTGATATACATTTTAGCATGGGCAGAGATCGATTTTGTTTTAAAATCCAAACTCAACATCCAGTAGGTTGAATAATTTCTGTGTTGTTAAACGCGGCGTTATCAATATTGTGTATCACAGTGGACACGCAGTTGTACTCAGAGTGTATGTTGTTGTTGATTGAAACTAGGTTATCTGTGTTGGTGCAGGAATGTGTGCAAGCAGAGGCAGAAACATGAGTGTGAGTGAGTGGCAGCACCGGGCCTTCAGCCAAATCACCATTAAGCAGAAAACACAGAGACAATACCCACAGCGATGCACAGATGTAGGCGTCTCTTTGTGGGGCTGCAGATTCGATTACAGACCTCACAGGAGCAGGTGGAGGCGAGCAGACGCTGCCTGACACCTTCACGTACACCGCAGTGAGGAGGATCTGAAGGCAGGTTTTGTTCAGCACTTAAAAGAACAACACGGACGGTTTGAAGCCTGGAGTTCAGGTTTACCTGTCACCACCCTGGAAGTCAAGTGACACCTGTGACAGGCTGGAATCTGCTAATTAACTCCTTCGTGACTGTTCAGTGGCGAATGTTTATATAACTCACCTGTTTACATTAAGGACTTGAAATTATGGAGAATTGAGGGCGTGGCCTCTTTGAGTGACAGGTGGGTGAGTGTACGCTTGCTGCAAACCGGCATGCACCGAAGTCTCAGCTCCACACACGCCCTTCCTCTTTCCATATTTGGATTAGCTGGGAGTTAGGGGCGGAGTCATACGCTGCCAAGATGGTGACGGTGGAGCAGCTAACTCTCAGCTTCAAAACCCCTCTTCAGAAACCTCCTGGGTGACGTCACGGAGGCCTTAGCCACACTTAACCTCCCATAACCACAACTGTTCCTGAGCCTTAGCTGTTCATAGTTGCGATACACAGATATTGTAGAAACCGAGAATTTTAAAAATGATGCGAGAGGGCATCAAAAAAAAAAAAAACTTTGAGCATTGATGTTGTCCGGGATTTTGCAGAATCACCCAACATCAGTGTTGTCGTCTGCCGATACGTTAGCTTGACCATATTTGCAAGAAATATTGAACTGACGTGTTGCATGCTGCAAAATAAAACTACAAATAAAATCAGTATAACGTATAAGAAATAGATAATAAATTAAATGACTTACATATAATTTAACTACAATTTCTGTGAGTTACTGTAAAAAAGACTTTAACCCTCAGACTCATGGCAGCTTTCACACGTCTGTGGACGCAGCTTTTAGCCCTCAATCTTAAATTCTGCACACATTCCAGCATCGCTAACATTATTTACAAGTCAGCAAAAGTAAAAACAAGTGCGAAAAAACAGAAGCAACAAAAGAAAATCTTAACTCAAGGTCCACTTAGTTGCTTTTCCAGAGCTTTCAACCTCAGTCTTCCTCAGAAGAAAGAGGAAACTGTAAGATAATTAATGAACTTTCATTCTCAACAAATGAAACATTGGTTTTAAAAAAGACTCAGGGATACCCAGTCTCTTCCAGATATAAATGAGTCAAAATACTTATAATAACATTATGTTTTGACAGAATCGTGTTGTTCAGATGATGTGTCATATTCTGTTAAACTCCTGTCCCAGCAGTGACCCCGTACGACACGGCAGAGCTTGGTAAAGAAACGAGAGCGAGTGCAGGGAAACAAAGACTGGAACAAAACAGGAACGGGCGACCGGCCAAGAGATGTGGGCCGCTCGGCTCGGAGGGCCGGTCAGCTCACGACCCCGAGGAACAAACCCAGAAAAAGCCATCGCAGACAAGGCGCTGATTTTCTTTTTCTTTTTCTTTTTTGTGCGGAGGCTCCGGATTTCTCCCCCCCCCCCCCCCAAAGGTCTTTGTGCTCGTCGGAGTGAACGAAGCCTCCATAACCAAATAAGATTAAGATCACAATCTGAGCCGGTGCGACATTAAAAAGATAAGGCTAATGAGAGTGGCCCGCTCCCTCAACACCGTTACCGCTCATCATCCCGTGATTAAAAACTGCACATTTTCTGAATAAAGCAAGAGGAGTGTATTTGTTTCTATTTTTCGTTTTTTTCTTTTTTTTATGCTCCATTTTTGTTATCAAGATTACAGGTGTCACATTATCTTGAGTTATTGGGCTCCTTTTACATGTTTTCACTTTTACACTCCTTCTAAGGGATATATGTCGGTTTATTACTTTGCTTTTTTTAAATAGGAAACATCCGTAATTGCAGAGATTTAGTGCAATTATTATATTTACCCACATCCAGATTGTCCTAAGAGGGTTTTCTTTACCTGCTCAAATAAATATCTTGCGGATAACACCTTTCGCACAAAGCTAAAATCTCCCAGAAGCCCCACAGACACGGATTTAAAGCCCTTGTTGTGTTGTTATAGTACATTTTTTCCTGTTTGCTTTAGATAACAAATCTTCGGTTGACCCCGAGGGTTAGGGGAGCATTACAAATTAATCCCAGTTTTAATAAGTCTGTCTTAAGCCCGGGATCTTTACTCGAAAAGAAAGAAAGAAAAGGGGGAGGGAGAGAAGAAAGGGATCGGAGAGGAAAAGAAATATATTAAACCCTGTGATCACAGGCAGCTTTTCTTGTTTGTTATCCCTCCGTTTTACCTTTAATCCAATACTTGCTAATCCAATTTGTCTTTCGGGCTCCGACCCTAACTTCTCCTCATCTCACGGCTTTCTCTTAAATATGCCTGAGCCTCCGGAGTCAGTGACCGCTCCTCGTTTCACAGTCCCGCCGGAGCAAAGTGTGGATTCGGGGATGTATGTAAAAGTTTACGGGGGTTATAAAGAGAAAAAAAAAAAAAAGGAAGGAGGAAATCGGTGCATGTTGGCAGCTCGTGACGCGAGAGTAAAAAAAGTAAAGAGGTTGTTTTAGACAAGTTGTAGCTTCAGCCTGAATATGCATGAAGAGCCATAATCAGATCTTGGGCAGTCACCCACTGAAGGGGAATATTGGGGAACACAAAGGGATTGATTTAATTACTTGGAGTGGGCCTGTGCTTTGGAGCCGCCTTGTTAGGAGGGAGTGAAAAGGCTGGCAGTATCCTTGTGCTATTTTTGTGAGGGGGGGGGGTAAAGGAGGGGGGAGGGGCGGGGGGGTTGCAGTTGCAGATGGTGGGGGCACGGAGGTAGTCGAGCTTCTTAAGTCACCAAAACTAATCCCGAGTATAAAGCTCTCCTGATTGAAAGGACCTGCATTGATTGCAAAAAATGGACATAGTGCCGTTCTCTGTTTAACGTCAATCTGGCCAACATTCATCCTGCTCAGTCACTTTCGCTCAGATAAATTGTGGCAATTGTATAACATGCTATCTGTCTGTAATTTAAAACATTTACAAAAAAAAAAAAAATAAAAGCTCATTTGACGCCTTTTCATTGGCGTTTGAACGCGTTGGACTGGAGGAGTGTCACTGGAGAAGAGAGCGACTCTGCCTGTTACGTAATTGTAATTCCACTTTTAGCGAGTGTCAGTATCTTGAAACGAGAGACAGAAGATAACGGGGAAATGAGGAGGATTTGTAGATTCAACAAAAGGCGAGTTATAATTAAGATTATTTTCATCACCTTTTGATTGATTTTTAAAAAAAAAAATGTAAGAACCCAATCCGAGAAGGGCCGAAGACGCAGCTTCCTGTCCAAACACTCACCGCGCAGTTAATACAACAAGGTAAATTAATTACACACATGCGTACATATTGTCTTCATTCGAGGACCATTATCAGCGAGTTTCATCTCTCGCTGCTCCCCTCTGCGGCGTTTCTCTTTGTCTGGAAACGATGACAGATTCAAGGGTCTTTAGAGGAAAACAAAGCACTTGAGATATTTTGAAGGGGGGGGGGGTGGTGTAGATGTGGGAGCTCACCTGATAGATCCCTGAGAGGTGTTTTCATCAAAAGGCCTCTTTCTACTACACAGACTCAGACAATAACAAGAGTGGATTGTAGTGCCTTGTGCTCAACAGGCACCGGTGACAACGAAGCCCTTAATCATCTCATGACAAAAGCCAAAAGGCATCATCCTATTGAGCAGTGTGCTTCGCCGCTAATATGAGCTACTGCCCGGGAACCTTTCATAGGGCGCTGTGCTATTAAAGTGCTTCTGAACCAGCCAGCGGGAACCTAGGCCCATTCACCTTTCATCTTGGGAGCCTGTTGTTTGGCGGCTATAGCGGAGGCCGGCTCAAGATGTTAGTGATCTCATTACAGCGGTTGTGAGAAACAGCCTCCAAATTTGAGCATCTCCCTTCCCCTTTCTCTTCCCTCCTTTTCAATCCCGCAGGCCCCGCGATTCTTCCTGCGTCAAAGGCTTCGCCCTTGCGTGGCCATAAATTGATTATTACTTCACGTTCGCAAATATGCCATTTTCCCTGAAAAGTTTACTCATCCACACCCCCCGCAGCACTCTCTTTCTTATCTTTTCTTTTCGGGGAGGTATACTGAATGGGCGGCCAGGTTGAAAAGCGAAGAGGCCCCCGGCCTCACAAAAAAACGTTCAGATTTCTCATTTAGTTGTCTTTATGCTGCGAGCGCCATGTGGTCCTTGAAGGTGTTGAAAACATGGGAAGCACCGGAGGGATCAGAGCAATCTCATTAGCATTCGCTCAGAATTGGAGTGGCCCGGCTGTATGGCGAGGCCGAGTCCTCTGTCGGCGCCCGAGACGGCAGCCTCTGCCGCTGCGCCCTCCGCCTCTTTGTGCCTTTGTGTTCTTTTCAACATTTTTTTGTCGTGTCGGGCTGCTTTCCTATGCGGGACGTTGCCAAGAGGATCATGGGAAAAGACAATATCATCACTGTCCTGGACTTTGTCAGCAGATGGACAAGTTCAAAATAAAAGTGAAATTACACAATAAAACTCCATGAAGTCACGTAAGGTCCACTGTGAAATGTCCTCCCCAAAACAGCAGCTGAGCTTTGCTAACGAAATAAACTCGTTTTTGGTGACAGTAAATTAATAAAGAATAAAGTTTTGCTTCCTAAACTGAAACCTGATGGATCCCCACAGAATATCAGCTCATACAAATTCAGAAAACTTCTTTGGTTTTGTTCTGATTTGGGTTTGTAGCTTATTACAATGCCGTGGATTTCATGCGTTTCTATTCTCAAGAGCAGAGAGTAGCACAATGTGTCTCGTTAGCCTGGAGCTAACAGCTGCTAATGAATGAAATAAAGTAAATGACACAAAGCAGAAACGATGCCGTGTCTCAGATTAACTATTTAGTAAACTGCACCACCTGCTTCTTGTTATGGTGCAAACTGTGTTTTGGTTGAGTCACTGTGGTTTTGTGTGTAGCAGCACAAAGTGACAGCTCAGCACGCCTTTTCTCCCAGCAGACACTTCATCAAACACGGCCGTAGCTCAACACCTTCATAACGGCTGCATACCCTTCAGGTGTGCCTGTTCCGACAGGTTCTGTGAACGCTGACTCACCGGGACACTTCATTTGAACAGAGGCGTCATTAATGTTATCAGCTGAACCTGCGTCTGCTGTGTTATTACATTTATACAAAAGGATTTTAAGCATTTGCCAGTTTTAGTTGGTGAGTTTCCTCACAATGTAAAAATAGCAAAGAGAGTGGAACAAAGAACACACAAACAACAAAGAAAATTTGGAGGGCTAGCTAGGTTAGCTAGCTTACCTAGCTGTAGCTAGCTGTTGCTACATGGCTTGTATGAACTAGGGACTGATTAGCCCCACAGAAAGGGCTGAGTTTGAATTGAACTTTAGTAATTAGAGATATTTAACTTTAGCTACAAGTTTATATTATGGTCATGTTTCAGTCATATTAGCTCTTGGATCATCTCGGGCTAGGCTAACTCTTGGATCAACTAGGCTACCCTTTGGATCAGCTAACTAGCAAATCTCAGGTAGCAAAATCTTTCGTCAAAGAAGCCTTAATCCTCGACCATAAAAGAAAGAAAAACTCTCTTTAGCACCATGTTTGCTCTTGGAAAAGCTAGGCTAATATTAGCTTCATCATCTCTTTAGCTTCAGCTGTATTCAAATGTTTTTTAACTCAACTCAACCAGAGAATATTTCCTTCATATAAACCGTTCAGGAAATGTTTAATGAAACTACAACCTGCATTTTAACTCACAGGGGTGTTTTTCAAAAAGAAAATAAAAGCTGTAGTTTGTCTGAAGGACCCGCTGATGGATTCGTATGTTTCCATTCCTCCAGTTTCCAGCCGCAGTTACCTACAGTGACACCTTGGACCTGCACAGAACAACCACAGTCTTCAAGGTCACCTCCACAAGAGCTGCTGAGCCACGGGACGCCGCCGCCGCCGCCACCGCCACCGCCTCTCCTCTCCCTCATCTCCCAGTGAGGTAGATTTTTCCAACATTCAGATTTTTCTCATCCTGCTGCTTTAATGACTTTGTTTAATTTATCACAAACCATGCAAATGTTACCGGACCTTCTGTGGGCCAACGCTGCAGTCCAACATGAAGTGGCTGACTGATGTAGTGAAATGTGTAATGGTCTCAGTGGAAGGGTTTATCTGCTAAATCCCAGCAGTTGGCCCTGCTATCGTGGACAATGACCCCAAATAATGTCAACAGCTCATTTCCACCAGAGCTGTGTGTGTGTGTGTGTGTGTGTGTGTGTGTGTGTGTGTGTGTGTGTGTGTGTGTGTGTGTGTGTGTGTGTGTGTGTGTGTGTTGGGGATAGGGAGGTGTATATAAGCTGCTTCTGCTGGTGGTGCAGCAGCAGCAGCAGCAGCAGCAGCTCAAAAGCAGGTTGATGTGATTGATATGAGGCCATTCCTGCTCCACTCACCACATTACGTTGGACAAAGCAGCGGCTCCAGATTTGATTTGAAGATGCTGAGTCAAGGATTTTCTCCGTTAATCTGATCCAAGTTAAAGCGTCACGCTCGTGCAAACTGGTGCTAACGTTTAAACTTTACTGTGTTTAGGAAAATCAAAGCCGACACGAAGATGTTTAAACACTGAAAGAAATGGAGGAAATGAAACTGTTGTATTCACAGCAGATTAGTCAGAAATCACCGCAGCAACAAACATTTTTTTTTATTAATTTCATGGTATTTCTAAGCAAATATTATCATCATTCTCACTTTCTACAGGCAGAAATGATTAGCAAAAAAATATTTGGCAACTATTTTCAATAACTGATTAATTATAAACAAATTTTTCAAGCATCAATATTAAAAATCTGATGATTCCAGTTGCTTTCCCCTCTACATTAAAGTAAACTGAAGGTCTTTGGGTTTTGGACGGATTAAGCTTTTATTTTTTATTTTTTGCTATTTTCTACAATTTTATAGACCAAACATTTAATTGATTGGTTGTTGGATGAATTGATAATGAAATCAGCTGCTAAATTCCTACATGAAGTGAGTCTTTTCTATCAGCTACACTGTTTGTTTACTCGTCACCATCATTCCTTTATCTATTAAACAAAGTCAATCAGTAAATCATTCAATCGATTTTATTTATTTAGTTTTTTTTGTGCTAATTTGATGAAAACACTTCATTGTGGTCGTCTCCTCCTCAGCGCCCGCCCCAGATTAAAGTCAGGCATCGGAGAGAGCGTGAGCCGAGGACAGGAGAGTGAGCAAATCCAAAACACTTCAAAATTTGTCATTAGTGCGGCGCTACATTCTTTCATTACCGAGTTTATCGGAGCAACCAGCCATAAGGCGCAGGTTCATGCACCCTTGAGCACAAAGACTCAAGTTGTTCTACATTTACAGAATCATTTAACTTCTTTAATTATTCTTTAAATTACAATTGCAAATAAAGGCGCTGCCCGTGGTGGTTATGCATGGCCTGCAAAAAGAGCAACATTTTTAATGATTACTTTTCACATCGTACCAAACTAATCTCCCATGGACAAGAAATGAATGAAAAAGGGAAGATTTTCTCTGCCATTCTACTTTAATGGAGGGAGCATCAGTCATCAGGCACAGTGACTGTTCTGGACCAGATGTTGCAGAACTCACCAACAATTGGGCTGAAAATAGAAAAGGAGCAGGGGCGGGGAGGTTGGAATAAATTAATTGCTAATTTCTCAGTCTTTGATGGAATTAGGCTCACTCCTTTCCCCCTATGTGCTGTGTGAATGTCCATGCGTTAAACGTTTTTTCTTCTCTCGCCACCCCCTCTCCCCTCTTTGCTTTCCTGACGGTTAAGGGCCACCCAGAGGAGAGTGAGTGATGCAAAACCGAGGAGTAATCCCTCTGTTTATTTCGGCTTCGAGGCTCGGCCCCAACCTCTGCCTCTATTATCCTGAGGATTTAAGGCAAACTTTCATTTATTGGCCGGCCTCCGTTCTCTGTCCCGGCTCCTGAGCTCAGGATCCCCCCCCCCCCCCCCCCCCCCCCCGAGCCTCTGTCCCAGTGTGAGCGGATTTGCATAGAGCAACAATGCATGTTGCCGGGGCAGTGGCCAGTCAGTGGTGGGACAGGCCCGCTCAGAGGCAGCAGTTTGCTCAGGCAGCACTGGACTATAGAAGAATGTGGCCTTCAGGGGGGAAGGAGCAGCACCTGCGTGGCGCAGCGGCGGGCCAGGCCCTCGCCGCCGCCGCCGCCGCCACTGCTGCCGAAAACAGCAGATGTACGGCAATCTGGACACTGACTCCTTTTTGTCCCCATTCACACAAATGAGCAAACAGGGCAGGAAACACTCGGCCAAAAACTCACAAAGGCTTTAGGGAGAAGGGGCGGAGCCTCTGAGATCAGAGCTCACCTGCTAACCTGCTGCTAACCTGCTGCTAACCTGCGTTCATCTGCAGGCTAAAAAAAAAAAACACTCCAGAAATAAATAATAATATTTTTGGCAATCAAATGATGAGTGGATGAATTGATTAATTCAATGTTTTCAACTGTTTTCTACCTGGAAACTGAATTTATTTAGTTTTTTTTTGGACGATTGAAGAAATCTGAGAACATCGACTCTCATTAACCAAACCACAAAATAATGTTGATCAATAATAATGATGGTGATAATTGCAGCCGCAGTTTCTAAGTCATTTTTTATATTCTATTTAACACAGACAAAGTGAATCAAGCGCTGAATATGTCGTAACTGAAACTGAACCTCATGTTATTGACCCACTGATTGTCGTTTATTCTTTTCTTTCTTTTGGTTTCCGTTCGTTGGACACGCAGGAACCTAATCTCACTTATTGATCCGTTTTTATTTACTAATCGTTTAGTTTTTAGTCTGAAAAGTTTCTTCTCCTTGTTCCTCTTCTCTCTGGTTGTACGTTGAGCTGCAGTGGGAGAGCTGCTGAGTCATGTGACGTCACGCAGAGAGGTGTGCTTTATTTCTGTGTATTTTCTTTGTATAAATATTAATAAGGACCAAAACAAAGTGAAGTGAACTGAAAAGTGTAATGTGTCTTTAAACAAGTCTACACTTAGAGGACGGGTGGAGTCCTGTGTGTGTGTGTGTGTGTGTGTGTGTGTGTGTGTGTGTGTGTGTGTGTGTCAGAGCCTGATGTGTGATTCCTCTGTTGTTTCCAGTAACTATGAAAACACGTCTGTCACACTGAGTGACACGTTCCTTCAACAGCATCAACACACACGCTGTAGTTTATTTCAGCTCCCACACACACCGCCCTGCTGCTGTAAATACAGTAGAGCACCAAATGTGGATTAATCCGCCGCTGAAAATAGATCCATGCTCTGATTCTGCTGCTGCAGCGAGCAGCTGTTTGAGGAAATCACGGAGCCGTTTGTTTGAAATGAAATGATTTATCTGTGAGGAGTTTTTACGGGTGTAATCCTCAGTAGGAGCCAGTGGAGCTGAGGGCCACAGGCGACAGTTCAGTTTCTTGTGTGATGTCATACGTGTTGGAGTAACCAGCGCTGCAGCTCGCCACATCTCCACGGCTGTGTCACGATGTGTGTGTCACCATATGTTCCTCAGGTCCTCGTGCATGAGACCGTTGACTCGGCGGTGCTCAGGATGAGTGTTGACAGAGCAGCGGGGGGGTGGATGGGTGGGGGGGGGGCACACAATGTAAAGCAGTGGCCTGCAGGGAGCTGAAAGCTCCTTCAGCTACAGGTAAATAAGACCACCCACCCCCACACCCACAACAACAGACCTTATCTCCTCCCGCCACAGACACGGCTTCCCTCCTCCCTGCTCAGCACCTTCAGATGGGAGATAACACCAGGAGAGGAGGATGAGGAAAGAGCAATCTGTGCTCACCTCAAACTCAAGGGTCCTTTCCTCATGTGACGTCGCCCTCTTTCCCTCCAGAGTCAACCTTCAGTATCTGCTGATAATTATTTCTAGTTAATGAACGTTCAGGTGTTTTTCCTTTTTTAAAATCTCTTTTCCAGCTGATGGGAAACGAGCTCCGGCCTCCAGACAGATACTTGTTTATGTGGCCTGAGGGCGGGAACGTGAAGCCCACGTGAGATCTCTCGACACATTTAGATTTCAAAGAACAATTTTCTTCATTTTCCGACATCATGACAGTTTGGCAGCTCAGACGTTAAAGGATCATTCTGGTTTCATGTAACGTGGCTCTTATTTTGGCGGATTCGCCCGTCGATAATGAGATTAAAATACAAATTGAAAGTAGAAGAAGAAGGCAGATGGCAGACAGGAAGTTTATCTACATGATCTACACCTCTTTATTTGGTGCTCGGGCTTTAATGTGGATAATAATCTGTGCTACAGTCAGGACAGTGGGTCACAGCTGAAGCAGGAAGTGAGGCTGTGAACTGACGGATGTTTCGGCTGTTCTGTCACTTTTTACTTTGAGAACGTCGTCGCTGTCGTGACTGAGATGATGATGAAAATAAAGTGTAATAAAAAAAACAAAAAATCTGTGACGTGAGGAAGTGAAGCCCCGCCTCCCAAAGATCAAAACACTGATAACCCATCACTTTGATTGACAGGTCCTTTGTCCTTCTCCTCATGTTCAGGTTTCTCGTGTGAGCTGGGAACTGACATATAATCCAATAATGTACATAATTAATGTTCCTTTTTAATCTTTTCTCTCTTTGATTATATTATATTAGTTTTTCTTTCAGGACTGTTTTCCTTCATCAGGCTGGAAACAGCTGATTTCACCTTCTCATTGCTTCAAATACAAAGAAGCTTGAGTGAAATTTATCTTTTTAAAATGAGAAATATTCAATATATATATATATCACGTGTTAAATGACACGAGTTCACTGCATGTGAAGCGTTAAGTGTTAATTTAGTCATGATGTGAAATCAGGCTTCGTGTGTTACATGTGAAGTTTTTGTGCGGGAAAAAGTCCAAACGCCAAAACCTGAGGAAATAGTTTCTCGTGGGATTTTATGCTGTTTTTGTTGGAGTGTGTAAATGAGCAGCAGATAAATCTGAGTCCAGGTTTCATTCCAGAATCTGCAAATGTGAAAAAACAGATGAGTTGGCAACAATCTCGTTTAAAAACAACAGTTTTTATAAATTAAAATGATACTGTGACACTGAGATGAAGACGTTTCACCAAAAGGAAACTTGGTAATCGGCTCTTCTTCTTCTTCTTCTTCTTCTCCTCCTCTTATCAGGGCGCTGTGAGAGGAGCTGTGACCGTGCTGTGTTTGAGGAGGCGGAGCGGCTGATGGCTCCCACACAGCTGATATTGTCCTAATATCTGTTGACAGTCGGCTCCTCGCTGCATAATTGGCTCCACCTCCCCCATTAGCAGCGGCTCTGTTTGGCTCCCCAGGGCATGTGTTAGAACAAATTTGAGGAGTGTCATATTGCACGCATTTCAACAGGGCCAACAGGGTTAGACTCACATTAGCGTAATGAATCAATCTGCTCGGCTAATGGCTGAACTAACTCCATTAGGACTCGCAGGCGTCGGAGGCGATCGGGCCTCGGCTGCTGATACGGATCAGGAAATTAATAAAGACCCGAAAGAACAGATTGAAATAACAAAAAAAAAAGGAGAGATACCACATTTAAATGTATTTTGCGTGATTCAGGTGAAGAATTACAGGCACAATGAAAGGAAATTGGCTTTAGATTTCACAATAAAAGCTGCAGATTCAGGCATTTTTTTACGTCAGTTTTTTTAATTTCAGTGGTTCCAGTTTTGGAGACTGTGTTTTTGAGCTGGATTTATTATATTATTTATATATAACAATAGAAGGTGCTGCTCAGATTTCAGCAGGAAGTAGATGTGATTACAGAGGAACATTGAATCGTTGCACCATCTCTGTCTGAGTTCATCAGCTCTGACGAACAAACGCAGAGAAAAGGATTAAAAACCTGCAGAAAAACCTCAGATTCAACTGGAAACCCAAACGCTCTTCCTGTTTGATCCCACCTGCAGTTTGTCACATGCATCACAATCCCTGACATGTGGATGTTTTCAAACCAAGAGGCGTTAAAGACAAAAGGAAATGACAACTAGAGAAGTGAAGGGACGGCCGCCTGCGCACGTGAATGAGGCAGATTATTGAGAGAGATTGAGTCGGTGCTAATTAACTGATATGAGCATCTGAATGGAGCCTGTAACAGGCTGCTGACGGGCAGCTGATTACCACCTGCTGAGCTGCCACAGCCCCTCCCCCCACAGGTGATCAGCTGATATCAACAGCTATCAGCTGGGATGATACTCATTCATATATACAGGTTAGTCTGGTGAGGTGTGAGCACTCAACTCATTTAGAGGGAATTAACAGGGAAGAAGGAAGGAAGGAAGGAAGGAAGGAAGGAAAGAGTCTTCCTCTGTGTCCTCACGAGTCTCCAGGAGCCGATCAATCACCTCTTCACTGTCACCCCTCCTCTGATCAGTGTAAATAGGTTCATCAATACAAGTGATTTGGTCTATGAGCTGATCAATACACAGTCAGTCAGAGCTTCACTCGGCTGACGACCTCATTCAGTCTCTAACGTTTCTCTTCTTCTCTTGAAGAAACTTGGAGTTAATTTAAGAGTTCTGTCTCTACGGGATCTGACGACGCTTCCTGCGGCCGCCATCCCCCCGGTCCAGGTGTGAGGCGTGGCCTCTGCGTTACGTCCAGGTGTGAGGCGTGGCCTCTGCGTTACGTCCAGGTGTGAGGCGTGGCCTCTGCGTTACGTCCAGGTGTGAGGCGTGGCCTCTGCGTTACGTCCAGGTGTGTTGATTTAAATGTGTTCTGAGATTCAGGTTTAATGACGTCCGTGTTGTGTTGTAGTTTTTAGGAGCTGTACGTTTCCTCCTCGTGTCAGGAGCTCAAATTGCAGAACAGCGGCAGAGCGCTTTAAGAGAAGATACATACTGTTCAATATAGTAACAGTATTTTCAAAATAAAAGCAGAAAATGAGCCGGAGCTTTTGGAAGCAAAATAAAAACAGGAAAGTCTTTTGTCCATCACATCTAAATATCAAGATCCTTTTTATTCTGAAACCCCAACCAACAACACCACCTGCCCCCCAAATCTGCTAACCCTTCCTCCTCTCCCCTGCCCCCGCCACCCACCAAATCAAAACCAAACAATGCCTTTTGTTTTATCTGCAGATTTCTCAGGACAAATGCCTGGAGGATTCCGTAGCCCTAATCTCCCCAATCCCCCCTGTGCCCCCACTCCCCATCCGCACTGTTAAAGAATGTTTGAAAGGGCGACACTGAAAACTCACAAAAAAAAAAGACTAAGGGGGTTTAAAGGTGGGGGGAGGGTGGGGGGGTAACATCTGGGATGGTATATGGGGCAACAAAAAAAAAAGTTGAAGGAATAAAAAGCATCAACAAACAAGAGATTTAGTTTTTAATCAATAAGAATTAAAGTGTGATTTTATATGATATATAATTACATTTAAAGTGAGAATGAATGAATGGATGTAAATAACAATCTATTTATTCACAATTTTCATTTCAGAATTTAACAGAAACACAATAACGCTCCTTATTCAGCTTTTATAACTATATAATAACACATTATAATGTTATTAGCACGTATAAGGATAAAAATAATTTTACTACATTGTCATTCATTGTTTTCAACACCAGCCTCCATGTATGAATCTAAAAATCATGACTTCTGCTTCATCAGATGTTTCTTTAAAACATAAGAATCAAAAAAACAAAAACAAAGAGGCTCTTAAAAGTCAAAGTTGATAAAATAACAAAGTTGCTGTGTCAGTGCGGCACTTGAACGTCACACAGGCCCACTCAGAGTTAGGGAGGGTATTATGTTTAAAACACTTTATTCCACCCGTCCCTGTGAAAGATTATACGAGTTATCCCATCAAAGTTGAGTAAAAACGCCATTCTTGTGTCTTTAAGCTCTTGCATAGGAGGTCAATAAGACTCTGCCTCTGCTTACAAGGCCGGGCCGGGTGTAATCTCGCCGAAGTTACATTAATTAAATGGTAAGCTCCTTTAGCAATACGTTCCTAAAAGAACTTGGCTGATAATATACTTAAAGCGTTCGCGGGCTGTTTGTTTCAAAGCCAGCAGACGTTTAGCCATGCGGCTCACGTACGGCGGCTTAAAAACCTCCGGCTGGAGCCACAATGAGCGAGCGGGCGGCTGGCAGCGGCGGTGAAACTCAACTTATCAAAGGAAAACATATTTGTCTCGGTGTGCTTGATTTACACATTGAGACTCGCGGATCGGTCGTGGAAATGTGGAAAACTTTGGGTTTTCAGTGTGAATCTGCACAGCTGTTAGAGCGAGGGGTTCACATCCAGATGTTGTCAGGTCTGTGAGGAAATGTAATTATACAAGAGGATATGTATTTTTAATTATCTCTTTAATGTGGCATGTGAGGGTTCTCTTAAAGCACAAAGCACTGAGGCAACTGGTCACATTAAAGCTCCATGTTTCTTCTTCTTCTGTGTTTTATTTGAAGTGTTGATCCATCAGAAGATATAAAAACCATCTCAGTGTAGTTTTACATCTCCTCTCTCAGGCTTCTCTCTGCAGCTCTAGCAACAACAGGTCGGTGAGCCAATCAGAAGAGAGGAGGCTCTGAGCCTCTCTTCTGATTGGCTGACTGTTTTCTGACTGATCCAATAAAAATACAGCAGATTTCAGGTAAAAACACTCAGAGAAACCAAATCCTGCAAGGTCTGGATGTTGGGTCCAGGTGGGCGGGGCTTGGTGACTGCTTTGCTGTGACATCACAAAGTTCCAGAACACATGCTAGAAGGTTCTGGTGGAAGTTTTCACCTGAACGTCCGTGTCCAGGGGCGGAGCCAGACATTGTAAACGTCCGGAGCTTAGCCCAGACTTAAGGGGCCAAAAATGAAACCGTCCCACTGAAAATTCAACTATCGTGTGTTTTGCGTCCAGCCTGAAGGCGCCGCAAGTCGGAGCGACCTATAGATAGACCCAGTAGCTAAAAGAGCTCCACTGATTTGCCGGTCCGGTCGGAGGGACTGAGACGCCGAGCGCTCCCCCTGTGTGACATGTTTAAAAACAGCTGAGCTGAAGAACTGAGGCTCCAAACACACCTGCCATCTCTCAGGTGGTTCTGGTTCAGGTCTCCAGCACGTCACACATCTGGGTCCAACTCCCAGAAAACCTGAGGGTCTTTAAACTGAATCCTACTTTATTCTCTATTCATTATTTTTGCCTTTTATTTTATTTAGTTTTTCATGTTTCTGTTTTGAATCTGAACGTCGAAGCACTTTGAGTTACTGCGTGTTTGTGAATCAGGTTCAGATGCTTCCTCACTAAATGAACTGTGCTGTATAAATAATATCTCTTTGCCTTTATCAGTAGAAAATCTCAGTTATTGATAAGTAGATTTTTAAACTTGTGTTTTTAGACACAAACAGCGTCTCTCCTCCTTCCTCTCTCAGCTCTCCGCTGACTGTCGCTGGCGTTCTGCAGTAATTAACAGAAGTTGATTGGGGAATTCGCTCAACGTCAACTGGCAAATTCAACTATTACCCGTCACTAATTAACACAAGTGAGAAGCTGCTGAAACAACAGCCTTTAAATACCGGGCGTCTGCTTAATGATGCGGCGTGGGAGCGATTCACCCGTCAAACCTTCATGAAAACCTCGTCCTCGTGGAGACGCTGAACACTCAGGGAGGAGGGACAAGTTTATTTCTCTGCAGCAGGAGGTTTGTGGCACTGCGCCCCCCCCCGCCCACCCGACCGCCTGCGGCCCCCGGCCCCCCCGCCGTCGAACAAATATCAGCCCTCACAAATCAATTTTACACATGATCGCAACCCCGCGCCCTCCCGCCCTCCGGCCCCTCCCCTCCAATTAAGCATCCTCATTAGCATATATATGATATCAGTGGTAAACATCACTCGGCTGGTAATTCACAAACGCTCCTGGATAATAGGAGGGTTGAACACCTATTAACCCCAGGCCGGCAGCACAGAGGCAGGCTGGGAAATTCCCCCAACCTTCTCCCCGAGGAACTCCGACATGAGAGGAGGGAGGAGGAGACGACGAAAGGCTTTGATGATCACGGAGGGAGTGATGGTGGAGGAAGCGAGGTGATGTCTCCGTGTGTGTGTGTGTGTGTGTGTGTGTGTGTGTGTGTGTGTGAGAAGCGTTGCTGCCATCTTGGAGCCAAAAAGAAATGCTAATTGAGAGCCGAAGTGGAGGGAGCTGGCTGTGATTGGCTGACACAGCTGTCAATCACTCAACCCCTGAACTCACGCCTCTCATGTTAGTCGACCTCATTAAATAGAGACCGTTTGGGACATCAACTAGTTAGCATGTTAGCAGTTAGCTCACCGACCACAGCAGCTGGTCAACTAGCTCCACAAGTCACGAGCATTTTGTTTGACCTTTATTGAACCAGGAAGTGTCACACACACGTTTTACACAGGAGAGCTGGTGAAGGACGCAGGTGCAGCTGCATCAACACGAGCCCCGAGAAATGATGACGCAGACGCTCGTGTTCACTTCCTGTTTGGGTCTTATCCGTCACGTGTCCTTCCCTGCGTCGTCTCGCTTTTGTGGATGAAAACGCTGTTTTCCGCCTCGTTGTCGTGAGTTACTGTCAGTAACAGTTCCACATCGCCGTCGGTCAAAGCACAGAAATCTCTTTTCACCGTTGCTGTTTCTTGTTTGTGGTGTTTTCTGCAACTAAGCAACCGACTGCACAGTGGACTTCCTGTTTACACCGGCACGCCTAGTGTTTGTGAATGGTCATGGGACGTGTTTTCAGGTGTGTTCGTATGGACGGACGCGAAATGCTCAACATGTGTTTATGTGTTTGTTTTGTCTTCGTTAACTATGAATGTAAATGAAATGAAGTCAGCAGCTCAAAGACTTTTATAATGTTAATTTATGGGGAAGATGGTGTAAAAAGAAAGAAAGAGAAAGGCAGATTAGCAGCAGAGTTAGTGGCTGATGGAAGATTCACTTCACTACTTTGGATTCATGACAACATCCGCTGAGGATGCCACACGTTGAAAAACAAAGCGGATATTTAATCCTGGCAAAGATTACATTTCCTGCTAAATATATTTGGCAAAGCAAAATGAGTAAAATATGAATCTGTTCCCTGAGAGACGAGGTTGATACGAAACACTGGAGCCGAGTGTTAGAGCGTCCAGGTGAACGGTCCAGGTGAACCCTCCCGTCGTCCTCAGCTTCGGATGTTTTCACATCAGGAATCTGGTTTTTCTTTCACGTAACTGCCTGAAAATAACATGGAATCTCCAGATGTAATCAATGATCACTATTTACACTGAATTTTAGGAGTTTTATTCAGATTTATAGCATCTGTGGTTTTAAACTTCTACCTGTCTGTGATAATCCATCAACATACGTCCCTCTGATCTGACTCATCACCTCACAGAGCGGAAACTAACATCCAGGTCCAGCTGTTTGATGAATGGTGTCGTGCGTGAAGCCGTGACTCCGCCTCCGTCAGTTTTCCAGATGTGCTGCTCATATAAAAACACTCCTGGTCCCCGTGTGTTCGCTCACACTCACACAATTTAAAGCGGCCCGGGGACGTCAGACAAAACAGCTTTTGTTTGAGTGCCTCTGACACCCGGAGTGTTTTTATGCGACGGTTTTATCTTATGTTGCGATGAGCGACAAGCCACTGAAGGTGCGGATATTATGGTTTTGGAATAAAGATTAAAGCCCGGTAAAGCCTATGAACAGGCCTAATCCTGCTCTTCAGTGCGGCTCACACGCGGGCTCCGGAGGCGCTGATCCATGATCAGCTTACTTCCTAACCTTCGTCGTCAGGGGCCGGAAACAAAAACCTGTTGCTGCGCGCAGAGACCTGACACGATAAAGAGGGAGACGCCCAGTGAAGATGATGAAAAATAAATAAATATATGACGTGGTTTTACTCTGAATTATTCACTTGTGTAAACACGTGCGTCTCCTCTGGGACCTCAGGACTTTAGCTCGCACTGCGTTCGTCACGTAAACCCCCATCAATAACTCTAAAGATTATTTTTCAATCCAGAAGCAGATCGTATCTTCACAGGTGTTTTCGACAGTAATGTTTCAACCTGCTTTGTGTTTCCATAGTAACAAACAAAGGATGTAAAGAGGACGGACGGAGGCTCTGCGTTCGAAACTGTTTCCGGTTTCATACCAGTCGTTCACATTTAACCATCACTATAACGTGGTTAGTTACCGTGTTATTACCGTGGTTAGTTACTAAGGTTAATTCGACTCACGTTAGGTTCTATACAGCAACCACACCACAAACTGAGAAATTACCCAAAAACGCAACCGCGGCAACCTAGAGTGTGTGTTTGTTTTGTGAAAACATGGCGGATGGAGATTTTTTTTTAAACGCGGGTAAATCTGTTAATAAAAGCCGATTGAGCTCGTTTCTGTTCAGACTGAGGACACACAACGAGCGATGTCATCACATGTTTATCACAGCACACACACACATACACACACACACACATACACACACACAGAAACAGTGAGCTGCTAGCTGCTAGCCGCGGTGCTAACTGGTAAAACAGATCTGTCGCGTCCTGTAGCCGGGTTGATGCACAGCGGACAGGTGACAGATGTGTTCACAGTGTCTGTCTCTGAAAGACATTACAGCAGGATAATAATAATAATAATAATAATGATAATAATGATAATAATAATAATAATAATAATAATACATCGTCTGTCCCTTTGTTAACAGAGGGAGCGTGCAGCAGCAAACCCCGCAGCTTCTGCTCCCTTGTCCTTTCATGTTTAAATGCAACAAAAGCTGCTGCTGATTATTTATTTGTGGTTTCTGAACATTTTCATCACATTTCAACAACACAGCGATAACACTGATGATAACACTGATGATAACACTGATGACCGTGTTCGGTCTCTGTAATCGTGATATTAAACTTTTACATCGTTTCGTGTCTCTTTGAGACTTTCGGTGACAGAAAAGTGATGAGACCCGCTGCAGTGCAACACCTACAGCAATCCTCATCTGGACCCGGTCCACCTCCGGTCCCTGCTGGGTGTCAGACAGGGCTGTTCATTTTACATCACACAAAAACACATACTCAGGAACATATGTCGATAGTTTTGCCTTTTTATTCTTGGAGTTAGAAATGAATTTTATGTATTGTTCCACATCTTTAACAGTGAAGCTAGTTTTTCTTTATCACTGATTTACATTTATAGATGAAAAATGTATAATAAAAAAGTATTTATCGTTCTCTTTTTTGGTTTCCGTAGAAACAAAACGCCACATTCTCCAATGACGCAGCTGCTGAAGTCTCTCCAGAAAAGATGAAAAGATGAGCGCGAGTACGATCTGAAGAAGAAGACCTCTACCTCTGATGAGTTCCCAGAATGCAATGCTGCTGTGGGGCCTCAGAGCTCACGAAGGCGGATCCAAAAAGCAACACAGCCCCATCTTTATTCTGCCCGACAATGCCGGCAGAGAAAACTAATTAGGTACATTTCTCCCATTTCCATGTTAATGTTTTGTTTGTTGCCATTGTTGGAGGAGACAATGGGCAGAGATGCTAATGAAGGAGTCCCAATAACAGTGTCCTAATGGGGCCATTCACAGCCATTTGCCCAGAAGCCGTGATGATGACCCCCCCCCCCCCCAAAACACCTCCCTCCCCCCCTCCCTCAGGGGTGGATGTCCTCAGGTCACTCTGAAGACTCACAGGAGATTCAGCTTCCTGATAGGACCAACTTCATGTGTGTGTGTCATTAAACTAATTATCTTCACATAAAGTAACAAGCGCAGAGAGGAAATGAGGAGAAATAAAACAGAGAAATCGAACAGGTAAACACACTGAAGAGAAGCGAACCATTACACACACACACACACACACGCATGAGTTTTAGTGACCGTCCTCGCAGTGACAGAACAGACTGATGTTCGTGGTCACGGTCGACATTAAGGCGGGACTCTAGAGTTTCAACATAAATCAGTACAACTCCCTCTGAAGCGACAGAAATAAGTTCGGATGTCTTTGAGATTTTGTACTTCTGCTCCGTAACTATGACGACCGATTAGACCCTAATGAACGAGGACATGTCGACCAGTCCTCACCTGATTAAAGGGATGAAGACGTTTTAGGTTAAAGGTTTCTCGTTGTGAGATGTGCAGCAGGTGTCCAGCTGTTTCTCACGAAGCTGACATCATCCAGAGAACAGTCCCATCACGCCACAGTTTGAGTTTTCAGCTTGAACTTTTGTCACTTGCTTTAATATAAAACACGAAGGAAGGATCAGACTCCTGCTCCCTCGTTCCCTCGTTCCCTCGTTCCCTCGTCACGTAGCGGCACGGTCGTTACCATGTGTACACACTGTTCACAAATAACAAAGTCTATAGGTTTGTTAGTTTGTTTAAACGGTGTAGCTTGCTCTGAAGAAGACCATGTAAATATGGCTGAAAGCTGCAGCAAAGGCAGCAATTGAGAATTTAGAGTTTCACCTTGGAAACATGTCCAGCTTGACAAAACAACCTTGCCTGAAGGTCCATTTAATTATGGTTCTGGAGCTTTTGATTATATCACATGCTCTTCATCAACAGAAGAGGATTCGACATGGACGCCACGTTTCTTTGAACGCTCAGAAAGAAATTAAAATAAAACGTTTACACCAACCACTCCATCGCGACTGAGTGAACTCCATCCGCTGATTAAAATCATATGACGTGATCAAAAGCTCCGGAACAGGAGCTACTCAATGGACCACCAAACAAAAAGGGTTTCCAAGAGGAAACTTCTATAAATTGATTTGTTTTCACATCTGAAGAACCTCTTGCATTTCTTTTGTGGGTTACAGGAGAGAGCCGCGTCACTGCGTCACCACGGGTGTCACGCACCACGTTACCAGACCTGCGATACGCCGCGTGGGAACGCCGGACTTCTGTGGAGTTTTACCTCAGAGACTGTTTTGGATCAGGATGAGTAAAATTCAATTTCTTATGAATGCCAAGTTGTTTATTGTGTCAAGTGTCACGATCTTATGACGAATTAGTTCGCACTTTAAAACATCCAGAAGTTTGCAGCGAGTTTTTTTTTTGTAGAGGTTTAATACCCTGTGTGTTACAGCGTCTATTAAAACATGCGTCTGACACGTTGTACCGACAGAATAAACCCAGAGTCGGAGGGAGAACATCACAGGAAAAAAATAATCCACATACGCATCATTAATTGTTCGGCCATGTTTTAAAGATAAAATTAATATTTCTTATTAAGATAAATGAAAAATATGTTGCCACTTCCTTATAGAGGATTTATAATTAGGTTATTCATTTGGTTGTTAACACTATATAAATCATAAACAAACAAGTTATGATTTATGATTTATAAAGTGGTAACAACTGAATCAATAAGCTAATTATAAACCATTTATAAATCCTTTATAAGGGAGGTCTGATTGTAAAGTTTGAAACCACACATTAAAACAATTTGTAATAAAAACAAGAACAACACGAACAACTGAAGTTTCTCCTGTTGTTTCATCTGTCCCTCCAAGAAACAACAGACTTCAGTTCAAAGTCAAATTAAACCCAAACTGTGTCACATTTGTGCGACATTAACACCTGCTATCAACAGACCATCACCACCATGTTGATCACCATGAAAAACACTTTTCTTTTCCAATGACCTTTATCTGAAAAGTGTTTCGTTCGTCTCTGCTGATGTTAGCCGTCCGTTAAAAAGCCCTCGATTCAAGGGAGAAAGCCTTTTCACAAGCAGTTATCAGCCGGCGGTAAAAAGGAAAGCGTCGGCTCCCTCCCGTCTGAATGTTGGAACGTCGTGTTTCACCTCCTTCACATTGTCCAAAAAAAAAAAACCTTCTTCTTTTGGAGTCTTTACTGCTCTTTAGCCTGTCGAGCGTCGAGGTGTCAGTCATGTTAAAAAAAGGCTGAAGCTGCAGAGCTAATAAGGTGCTAATCCTGCTGCTGCACACAAACACACACACACACACATGCACACACACACACACTCACACGCTGTACAGAGGCTGAACACACAGGGCGGGCTGCAGAGAGAGACACATACACACGGCTTATCGCTGCTCTCCAGACAGCCGCCGCAGATCAGTCAACGATCGATGCATCTGATAAGGAATTAAGACAGAAACTAAACTGTACGCGCTATCGGGGAACTCGGTACATGGCCTAATTATGATGCGGAGTGTGTGTGAGAGGATGATACGGCAGGACTGGAGTGGTGTGAGGCTGCAGGAGGGCCGGGCGAGAGAGAGAGGGGGAGAGAGAGAGGGAGGGAGGGAGGAGGGGATTCCTGTCAAGACTGAAACTGCATCCACACGACTACGTTTTCATTTTAAAAGCGAAAATCTCCGTCCAGACTGTCACACCTGAAAACACACACATACCTGTGCAACCACATACACTGAGCACGTGCGAGCTATCGTAAACAGGAAGTAGATTGTCTCCTCTGCAGTTGATTCGTTGCAAAAAAAATACTGCGAAGGAGGGACAGCGAAGACGGTTGTAGAGTTAAAACAGTGAACAACAGCTGCAAAGACAACAAGGTCAGTGACACTGTGATTCATTATCATGGTGTATTCACCACCGGTAGTCCAGGCTGAGGAGAGCCAATCAGGAGAGACCGCGGGTGTGACATCATCAAACAACTGAAGAGTTTTCAGAAGCCTCTGTTTTTGGTGTCGAAAACGCCGGAGTGGTGAGGGCGGGAGGAGGAACCGGCGCGGAGCAGATGCGTTGTAAAAGGAAAACGAGGGCGTAGCCTGAGTTTACACGCTGCTCGCTCTGAATGGCAGCGAGCAGAGAGGGAGCAGTTTGAAAAGTGTGAACTACAAAAACCCAGAAATAGTATAACAGTGATGTCGCTCACGTCAGTGATGGGTTACACCGAAGGAAGAGTCCAGGTTCCTGAGGTTATTTTAACTTACAAGCTGAGCTGTTTTCAGTTGTTGCTAGTAGCAACGTCAGTCTGTCCGGCCCACTTTTGTTCCAGACTGAAATAGACATTCATGTTCCCCAGAGGATGAATGGGTGATCGATGGGTGATGGATCGCTGTGAAGTTTGCTTCCTGTTTCCCTCAGGATAAACTGTCTAAACATCTGCAAAATTAACAACACTCTCATAAGCCTCAGCTTGACTTTGTTTTTCCAGCTAATTAGCTAATGTTAGCATGCTAATATTCTATCCTTCATGGTTTTGGCTCTGCCTGTATTCTCATACCTTCAAAGGACACAATCTACAGAGGCGTAGCTTTTGTACCTTTGCAGCCACCGTAGCTCGTGAAGGCCGAACTGAAGTGAGACGGTCTGACCAACGGAGGATTTCTGCACTGCGTTCCCGCAACCAGCACACAAGTCTTAAGGCCCTTGGTTTTGACAGTTGTACCGTTAGCTGTTGAACTGAGCTGACTCTCTGTCGGAGTGTTGTTTGCTTTCATTACCGGTGAAAGTGGAAATGTCCCCATTTCTTTAACAGTGAATTAAAAACAGACGTTTAGCTTTGCGTTTGTTTTGGCCAACAGAGGGGGCTAGCTGCTAGCTATAGCAGCTTCAGAAAAGAAGCTAAAACCATCAAAATACAGTTATCCAATCAGATCTTTCTTTTTTTGTTGTTGTTGTGTCTAGGCAGAGAAAAGGTCAGCTGGCTCAATCATTGGTTAGGAGTTCATTACCAGGTCAGGGTTACCCAAAGCCCCCGAGCTGGAACTTGAAAAAATAGTGAAGAAGAAGTTTTCCGACTGTCTGCAATGGACTACAATAATATAAATCGAAGAACAGATAATCGGACTTAACGACTGCTTCAAAGGTAGGGAGTCGTCCTTCACCGTAGTTTAGTACAGTACAACAGTTACCATGGTCAAAATTCATGACACCGGGACTGTCGCCCTTTTTTATGTTATAGATAAAAACATTTGATATTTTAATGATGTTTTGACCATTGAACTGGAAATGTCCCCGGTTTTCATTTCACAAATCTGGTCAACTTAACCCTCTGATGTTTCTATTAATATTTTTGCAACAGTACAGCGTAGAAACATGATTTAAATGTTGTTAGAATCTGTAAACTCCCCACTTTCTGTTTCTTTATCTTGCAAGATCTTACGTGACTCATAGCCGGAGCTAGAAAGCCTCTAAAATTTGGTTAAAGTAGAGTGACAGACAACACTTCATTTTAGGCATTTATTATATATCTAATTACTATTTTACTCACGTATTGCAATACTTTTATGAACCTAAGACTTTGGTGAACCCGTTTCAAGCACCAAAACAATTCATCCACATCAGTAAAGGTTTATTTTCACAAGAGATTTAAAGAATTTTCAGCATTTGGGCCAAATGATGTCTGTGCACTCTGCTGTAGAACAAAGAGGGGGCTCATTAAGAAAGAGCATGTGGGTATATTATGTCATATGCAAGTACTTTAGACCTTAGAGGGTTAATACAGATGGATTTCAACTTAAAAGTCTTGCACAGTTCTCATCGTAGTTCTGTTCCAGGGTTCTGTCGTGGGGAAGTCTGCAGTTTTAAAGCCTGTTTTTTTGTGTATCTCCTTCAGCAGCAGGTGATGTCTCCCAGGGATCTTTTCCACCACACTATATAATTTGTCCAAATACACGTTGCAGGTTTCGTGCAGCTGTCACCTGTACCACGAGGAAAAGGTCAAAGTGAGAGACCAAATCGTCCCGGCGTCCGCCTCCAGCAGTCATCCCAGCGGTGCAGCGGACAGACAGGACAGGACGCTCGGCTCCGCCCGGCGCCTCGACCCTCGGCTGAGGCGGAAAGGAGTCGGTCTGTCCGACCCTCCAGACTCCCGCTCTGGGAGGGAGAAACCCCTTTGATCTGCCGTCAAACTGCCCGGTGAACACCAACTGACGGGGCGGCACGAAACACCCCGATGCCCAGCCTGCGTGGCCCCCGGGTCCCCAGCAGAAGTATGTGCTTTCATTTAGGGCAGATTCCACAACACAGAGAAGGAGGGGGGTTAAAAACCTGGAATTCCCTCAAAATAACTTTGTGCCTCTCTCTGGTTTCCTGCACTGCTCTCATGATGTGTGGAATCTTTTATGGGGGAGGGGAAACCATCATCATCATCATCATCATCATCATCATCAGAAACACACTGTTTTCTGAACTCAAAGGTATCGAAGGTCTGACGTAATGTTCAGCAGCTTTTTTTTTTTTTATTAACGTCATATCTTTAAAATAAAATTGTCTTGTTTGTGGCTGCACCTCGTCTCTGACACGATGAGTCCAGACTGATGTCGTTGATGTCGCTCTGTAGGAGTTGAACTTCAAACAGGCAGAAACACTCATTCATTTTATTGTCTCGTGTGTTCTTGCTTGTTCGTTAGGCAGCTGCACTTATGATGATGATGATGATGATGATGATGATGATGATGATGATGATGCTAAAGGAGAGAATCTGTTGCTGAATGTCGACTTTTCCCGCACGTTTCTGGGGGATATTTAATATATTATATAACTTTTAATTTCTCTCTCTCTCTCTCTCGCTCACTCGCTCGATGAGTCGACATGCTGTATGTGCACGTGTGGGAAACCCACAGGTAGCCAACGAGCGCACAGGTGGTGGACAGGTGGTTCTTTTTGCTGGAGCTTTTTGTCGTCGGAGTCAATAATTCCAACATGGAACTGTGATTGGATTTTGTTGCCGGTGTGTCTGTGGTAAGATTTTGTGGCGTCCTGTGCAGATTCAGTCGTAGAGTCCCAGCAGCTGTTCCCGCTCTGCTCGATTTGCACATCTGGGAAAAACTCCAGAAAACCCACAACGCTCACGACCAGGATGTTATTGATGATGTAAACGCTTCAACTACAACCGAGCCTTTTTTACACTCACAGTCAGTTTGTGTCTCCACACTTCTTGGATTATGAGCAAAAAAAAAAAAGAAAAACATTTTGCCTGGAAACCGCGGTGAACTGCTGCAGTTTGCAGACGCAGCAGCTGCTGGGCAGGACTGAAGCTGCAGCACGTACTCGGTTGTTGTAGAAAGTTTCACGTGACGATTAAATTCAGTTTGTAACGACACAGTCGAGCAGTCGAGTAGAAGCTCGGAGGGAAAAGCAAACGTTTGATCCAGCAGCTGAACTCACAGGGTTGTGCATCAGGACTGAGACGTAGAAAGTCTGTTTCACCATATTTTAATTCAGACTGAGCAGGTAACAGCGTATTGACCACACAGACAGACAGAGGGAAGGAGGAGGAGGTGGTTTATGGGACATTTAGAAACTTTTTTCAGCTGGAGAACGGAGCTTTTCTCAAACACTGGAAGTCTGCAGAGTTGGAGTGTTTGATAGATTTGCGTGGAGTATGTCTTTAAGGGCAGAAACTGCTTCAGTGCCTGTGAAGAGCGCAGCAGGATAATAGGGTCCTGGGTGTGTTTGTTTGTGCCCTCGACCTGATCGGCATGTGATGAGCGGGGAGGTCTGCAGTCCTAATTGGCCTCTTTAAATGGAAAAATGTCCAGCGAGCATAACGCATCGATGAGTTGCTAGCACCGCCGCCCCCCCTCGCTCTTTTTATCATCACTTTATGGAAACAAACCACTCCAATTAGCAGCAGGGCAGCCATGGAAATAATAATGACCATAAATTGGACGGTCACTGGATGGATTTAAAAAGTTAAAGACGGAGTGTGTGATGTTCTTAAAAAGTAATTTCCATCTCAGGAGTTTCAGTCTCTGAGAAGAAAAACATGAAACATAATAAAGTTCATATTTAAATGTAGTTTATGAAACGTGTGAGTTACTGAGTGAACACTTCAAACCGGATACAGACGACACGTGACCAATGAAACGCAGCGTGATTCACTGCAATTCACGTCAGGAAGTTGAAATGAATTATGGGAAAATGTAATTTTTCTGTGGTTTTTTAGCTGCAAAAAAGGAGGCGGTTCGGACAGTGTCTGACGCCCGGGGGGGGGGGGGGGGGTACAGCAGCAACAACTGAGAAGATTCAGAAACAGACTTTGACCTGGTTAGCTGCTAACCAGCTAGTCAAGGCTCAGGGTGACGGACGTGTCGGAGGAGGAGGAGGATCGGCGAGGTAAAGATTCACCTGATGCAACGCTCTCACTAAAACCTTTGTTTGAAAACAGATGGAGAAAATAGAGGCGAGTGAGAGATGGAGTAAATAAAATGGACCTTAAGTTAATTTTTTACCACTATTATTTATTCAGCAGCTTTACTAAGTAACTAATAACTAGTCATACTTCACAAATGAAGGTTTCACATATAAAACATTTGACACGCACCATCAGCACCGCCCTGCTGCTGGTGCGTGTGGTCTAGTTTCCGCTCGCTGGTGTTTCTTTGCTGCTGTTTTCTTCATCACAGTGGATAATCACCTGCTGTACATTTAAACTTTTAAACACGACTCAAGTCAAAGGTTTAATCTCTCGAATGGTTTTTATTTCATGTTTCTATCTGCTTCAGAAAATATCTCTAAACTGTTTTAGTCAACGTCTTTTTATATTATTATGAATCTAATCAAATATCGGAAATCAAATATTAAAACAGACATTGAAACAGACTGATTGATAAAGGTAAAGGTAACTGACAAGTCTTCGTACGCCCACACGGCCCAGAGACCAGTTCGATCAGTCAGGTGAAAAGTGAGATTTATAAATCTGAACCGAACACACAGATTTATAATTATGGTTTTGTACGTTCACATAGTTTTAATCATGAATCCACTTCAGCAAAAACCTCGGTCCAATATTAAAACGCCAAAACCAGCACTTCCTGTCGACAACCAGCTCATCTCCAGGAGGTTCTCATTTTCTTAACTTGGCATTTTTATAAAAAGAAATGTGTTTGAACATATTTACAGTTTCCCTTTAAGACAGAGTAATAATTCCCCGTCAGAGACGTGCCTGGAGCTTTTAAAAGCAGCAGCTCGGAGACCCACAGGTGTCAGTTTGTTTTGAAGCCGCTCGTCCACGAAGACAAAAATGTGGCTCTTTAAAGAAGCGGAGCAAAGGGGAGTCGCCGACACTTCAAAGGAGTTTCTGAGCCGTTTGCCTCCCTCCGACGGCGAGGTCACTGTCAACTCTGACGAGTCGCCGCTCTGCCTTTAAGTTTGGGGGAGGAAGGGGTTTTTCTCTCTCTCTCTCTCTCTCTCTGCTGGTCTGTGGAGTGTTTGGAGCTGGAGGAGGAAGAGGTGGAGGTGGAGGAGGTGGAGGCGCTGTGGCTGTCGTCGGTGAAAATCAAACAGAGCCCAATTAAACTGATTCTAACATGCCAGTGATCACGAGGAGGAGGCTCACCTGGACTCTCCCTCCTCTCCTCCAGGACATGCCTCTGCCCCAGTGACTCCTGGGACGCTAATTGCCCCGACCAGAGGCCATCGGGGATGCGCTGACAACCTGTTGAGGACCTGCGGCCAAAACAAAACCGTTTCCCATTGTGGCCGCTCACAATTCAAAACTCACTTCACTGTTTGCAACAACAACAACAACAACAACAACAACAACAATGTGAGACTTGTCGATATTCTACCTTCACCCAGAGACATCCACAGTAATTACATGTAGTAGTTTCATATGAAGAAATAAAAACAAACAACACGTGATGAATGTATTTCCTTCCTCAACTGCAAAACTAATTTTTCTATATTTTTAAGCCTTCATATTTTTAAACATGATGACTAGTGGAATATCCGATGTGCGTAGCTTCAGCACGATCATCGATTGATCTTCTATGTCACTTATCAAGTCAGCCAATCAGAAGAGAGGAGGCTCTGAGCCTCTCTTCTGATTGGCTGACTGTTTTCTGAGTGATCCAATAAAAATAAAGCAGATTTCAGGTAAAAACACTCAGAGAAACCAAATCCTGCAAGGTTTGGATGGTGGGTCCAGGTGGGCGGGGCTTGGTGACTGCTTTGTTGTGACATCACAAAGTTCCAGAAGTCCTGACGGCTGGTTTTAAGGCTCAGTTTCTGAATACAGGCTGTGTGCATTTCTCTGTGGACTGAGGCTTTGATACTTTCACAGTATTAATATAGAAGCTAGAGCTGATCTATAAACACACTACACATGGACACAGACCTTTACACTGGAGGAGCTTTAAGAAATGAATGTCCGACTCTAATGTGACACTAGTACGTCCTTGTTTTGTAGAATCAACAGACGACTTATAGCTGCTGCTGTTGTTGAACCATCAGAAAGTCGGACATCCAGCTGATCAGCTACTGGATCAGATATTGATTCACTCAGTTCAGCTGATGTTTTTCACAGTGTTTCCACATGTTAAGTCGGACGTCATGGATTAGTGAATGTGCGGGTCAGTTTGTGGTTACGCTGACTTTTTGATGCTGTTCTCTCGCTGCTTTACCCTGAGCTTTTAACTGTTTATTGTGTTTTTCTTAACGACGTCTCCGTGCGCGGGTCGTTCCGGATCCCAGCCGGACTCGGTCCTCGTTCGTTCCAAACAGGTGCAGTGAGCGAGTTGCCCTGCCATGTGCTCCTAATGTGCTGTGCTAATTGCAGCCCTTTGTACTGAATCAGACTCCTGCTCCGCTGCTTTTTTGATGTGACTACACTCATTTCTCTCTCCGCCGAGCCCCGGCTCCAGCCATGCGTGGCTCACTGTTTTCTCTGCGAGCCTTTGATAGCGGCGCAGTAGCGTTAATTGTTTTGTACTGTTTGGCGGCCACTCCCCGTAGGTGGGCTCCATAATCTATACCGACACCAGAGATAGACTCCTCTGTGATGTCAGGGCCCCCCGCTCTGAGAAAATTGGTAATTAGGGGACTGACGTTCGGAGCAAAAGATGACTCTCATTTGTGTTTCTGTTTGATGGAGCAGAGGAGCTTCAGAGACGTTCGGTTCAAAGTTTTATCACCAGCTCTTACATTTACTGTCGCAGCTCTGATCCTCATAATGTGGTCGATAGAAGACGTTAAATAAAACTTCATTTTTGCCTCTTTTCTCTTCTTGCTTTGTCTTTTCTTTTTTGTCTCGGTCTGTTGTGCAACAGTGAGCTAACGCTGATCATGCTAACGACCCAGCTCGGACTAATGAGCAACTTTTAGAGAGTTTTGAACCTTTTTCTGAACCTGATGTTGAAGTGTTTCATTCAATTCACTGAACGGAAGTGAAAGAAGGATTAAAAAAAAGCACAATAAGAATAAAATAAGCATAAAAACACGATAAAACAGATAATATCTAATTAAAGTGCAAGATGACAGATTAAATAAATTGGTGCATCATCACAAGGTCTGTGAGCGAAGCTGCTGTTGAGACGCCAAAACACAGGTTCAGTTGTGGCGTTGATGCGGTCATTGAAACTAAGATCCTTCCATCCGTGTTTACACCGTAAGAAAAGTACTTAACGTCTGACAGTTTATTGTTAACACTGAGCGTGACCGGCGTTTCACCGACTGTCAGAAATGAAAGAATTGAAGACGGATAAGTCGACGCCCCGCTCTGCAACGCCACGTCTACGCTGAAGGTTTTGTCGGTCCGACGCGTGTCCTGACGGAACGGTTAGCGCTCTGTTACACAAACCCTGAAGATACAGTAGGAGCTGTGCGTCGTGTTTGTTGTACCTGTGATTCCTGACAGTTGGTGATGTCGCTGAGGAGCTGCGCGTTGTTTCATGTCTCTGTTGCGGTTGTATTTATCTGAGAGCTGCCGCGGAGACACCGACACACTGAATGTGACTCTGTGTTTCCAAACTCAGGTGACCTACAACTCGACGCTGTCCCTGAACGCCTCCTCACACAGAACACCAGAGCTAACCATCTTAGTTTAGCATGTTAGCATGCTAGCATTTGCCTATAAGCTGATGACTGTCATTAGTTTATTACACGTCATCCTGAGCTGAATATGAACGTGAGACAGGGTCAGCTGTTGAGACATTTCTCCTTCATCTTCCTGGCTCCACCTAAATTAAACTCCTGGCCCATATATACGTCAACATCTGGGCAGATTCCAGCTGCAAGATCTTCTGTGTGTGCGCCAGAATTGGTCCAGATGTGGAAGTAGCATCTGACAATCACGCCATACATGGGCCAGAGTCGGGTCGTGGAACTGGGCATGTACCGGGCCAGAGGAAAAAAGGCATGTGCCCCCAGATTTATCATGGTCAAGCTGAGTCAGGTCCTAAAAACACCGGCACAGGTCCTGGTTCTGGTTCTGACCCCTCTGGAGGTTTGCTCCTCGGTTTGTAGCCACTGCCCTCACACTCTGACGTAGACAGGAAACACAACTTGCAAATGCAGCATCTTTAAAGTCCTGTCTCTCACCAGCTCTCGCGTTCCTCGTTGCATCACCTCTGCACCTACAGAGCAGTACAGAACCTTCTCCCGGGTTTTATTCCTGCTAGCTGAAACACCAAAGTACCGTCGCCGCCATGTGCTACCTCCGATTAGACGCTGACGTCTCACGTCTCATCCCCCCCCGAAGCAGAGGCGCTTCTCTTCCTTACGTCGGCCGTAATGAAACAGCACAGCCCTGCAGGCATACTTAAAGTCTAAAGAGCAAAACGCTGAATGGAGTAATGACTGGGGAGAACATGCGGCTCATAATGAAGGGTCATTTGCTCGTTGCCGTGGATAATGTCAAGCACGTTATTAATTACATGTCGCTTTGAAGTCTTATCGAGCGCTGGATTAGAGAAGGTGTCAGCTGGTCTGAGGACGAGACGTCAGGATTCAGGAGAGTAATCTTGTTACGACAAACAAATATCCACCACACACTCCTACACACACACACACACACACTCCTACACACACACACACACACACACACACACACACACACAGATTAGGAAGTGTTGGCTTCACACACACTGCGCACAACATATTACACTGCAGGAACTTTGTCGTCTTGTTTTCAGAGGTGATTCTGTTGATGTTTTTTGTTGAAATAAGAAATGACATCACTTTATTGAAGCAGGAGGTTTATTGATTGATATTAGACAATTTTGCAAAACTGTAAAAAAGAACTGTTAATGACTTTTTCTTTCTTTGCATCTATAAAATCTCTGCAGGGCGACTACGAAATGTTTGCGGTTAAGAGACGGTTGTGTTTATGTCTTCCTGGAGGGTTTGGCAGAGATTGTGATTACAGGTAATAAAAACCTTTATAATTGCAGGTCTCCTAAAATAAACAGTGACGGCTGCAGGACAATATGAATGTGTGTTAGAGTTTTATTTCAGAGCTGCACAATTAATCGAAATATGATCAAAATCACAACAACATGTACTGTACTGTAACATGTGTCACAACTTGCTCATTTTTGTACAATAATCATCATTTTCAGTGAAGATGCAAAAAAACCATCATTCCAACTGAAATCAGGATTCTTATCACAATATATATATATATTTTTTTTTACGTATCGTTCAGCCCTATTTTATTTAATTATTCATTTATTTTTATTTTAAGCTGAGACACCTTGAAATACTTATGGATTTCTGCGACTGTTTTTATTCAATTTTATAAAAAATAATGAATTTCAGGGAAGTGATTATTAATTTTAGAGCACAAATGATCAGAAACACAGATTTTACCCTGCATCATGTTTCACAACAGTTTGATGATGGTTTGTTTTTTTTTACTTTGCATTGTGTGTGTGTGTGTGTGTGTGTGTGTGTGTGTGTGTGTGTGCGTGTGCTCCTGTGCAGGCGCTGGTTGTACTGAGCAGGAGCAGCTTCCTCTGGATGCTTCACACACGTGTTAAGCTGCCAGCTGACGCCCCCTGTTGGCCGTCCTGACACATGTTCTGATGATGTTCTGACTGGAAATCTTCCTGCTTTGCCCAAACATGGTACAAAGAAGCTCTGAGTCATAAACCGGTGACACCAGCGTCCGAGAGGCGAAAGGTGAGACGGGGGAGACGTTTTTAACAGCGACAGTGAAATGCTTATGATGCAGAGACATTTCTCTACCTGACAGGGTGTGTGTGTGTGTGTGTGTGTGTGTGTGTGTGTGTGTGTGTGTGTGTGTGTGTGTGTGTGGGCTGTTTCAGTCTATGCAAACATCTCCTTCTGTGGGAAAAGGAAAAAAAAGATAGGGACGTATGAATCCACAGGGAGGGCGACTGCAGGGCGCAGAGGGCAGATTCCCTCCTGCAGGAAAATAAAACTGTGGAGCATGTTATTTGAAGGATGATGGTAGCAATCGGTGAAATGCAGGGTTTGGACACATCATGATATATATATATATATATATATTGTTGGTGAAAATGCCAGGATAATGTGAGAACATCTCAGTGGCCTTGGACAAAACAGAGATAAAACTTTTAGAAAATGATTTTGATCTCACTGTCGAATGTTTTCCTCGCCGCCCAGGTGTCAGAAATATCACATTACTCCGACGCACTGTATTTAAATCTGAAAATGAAACACATGATGTCATTCTGTGGCTAATACAGCAGCCTCTCTGCAGCCGACGGCGGCGTGGCATCGTGTGGGGGGGGGGTGACCTCATCATCGTAGTGTTTATGGATCACTGGGCCGCTGGCCTTGATTTCTGTTATTGAATTATGGGAAATTCATTCTTTTTATTGAAGGAGTGGCTTCCAAAATCCAATAAGAGAGTCAGCAGTCCTCGGTCAGAGAGCCCTCACCATTCAGAAGCAGCAGCAATGTCACGTCTCCTCCAATAGGTTGGTGGTGAACGGGAGCAGGTGTGGAGGAGGAGTGGAGCTTCTTTACAGAATTTATTGGTTCTTAAAACTGAGTAGAAAAAAATCTAAAAAAAAATAGAGATCAGGGAGATTTTCTGGCAGATTTGAAATCAACTCAACACAAATATTAAATCTGAGTTTAGGAGTTATGTTTGCGAGTAGGAAGCCAGTGAGGGATCACTTCCTGGTTGCTGTACCAGCGCCTGGGTCTGGAGGTTGAAACAGGAGGTTACAGCACTGAAGTGCATTGGGAACTGGGCATTTGTATCATTTCACTAACGACACCACGCTAAGCTTCAAGATGGCCGACAACACCAAATCTGGAGATAGGGAGCTTCAGTTATGTCATGTCTGTGTGTCGTGCTAATGATTGGTTTCTATTGATGAAATCCCAGAATCCTCTGCGAACTAAGGTCCGACGCTGGTCTGTGTGAAGACCCTGAAACCCTGGATTTCATTGACTCTCATACTCTCACAGTATGGGCTGGGGATGGTTGATTTTAGCAACTAAAATACACTGTAAAACCTCCATTAACGGAGCTATTTGTAAGTTTTGCTAGCGCTACATAGCTAGCGTTAGCATTAACAGATGTTTACTTACCAGTCTTGCCAAGAGCTTCCTTCAGCCATCGTTGCGTTTAAACGCCCTCTGAGCAGCGCTATTTCGTTCAGGGCAGACTAGACAGTCTAAGCTAACTGGTTAGCATGCTAACTCCTTTAGAAGAAAAGACGTGATGGAAATAGAAGCAAAACAAGAGGAGTGCTTGAGAAAGTGAGAAGTGAGAAAAGGAATGAAATTTGTTGCTGAACTCGTAATGTTTCCTCTAGTCTGTAAGTTTTGCTATTGCTACATAGCTAGCGTTAGCATTAACAGCTGTTTACTCACCAAATAGCTCCTTTAATCTGAATTTTTATATATTAATCAAATGACTCACAGAGATTATAACCAACTCCTCAGCTCTAAATAAACCTTTTAACACTGTATTTGTTTATGGCACATTTATTATATTGTTCAGTCTCTGTGAAACATACAGCAGCTAAAGAGCAAGATATTTTCCTCAGGAGTTGGTGGAGATCCAACCAGAGCTAATAGAGAGTGACTAATATTCATCAGGTGGCGTCTTCTAGCCAGAAAGACTTTTTCTGAGGCGATGCTGTGTCAGGGAGTGTTTGTGTTTACAGTTATTCACAACGGGAAGAATGCAGCTTTAAGCTAAGGTAATGTAAACGTGCTGAATATTGTTGTGGAACATAAATCTCTAATATCGAACAGATATGTGTGAGCCGAGCGAACTCCGGGCCGGAGCGCAGAGCAGAAGACTTCGGGGTGAACACAGAGGCCGAAACAAAAAACCCTCCAGGTGAGTTTATGCAACTCAACCTGCGCGACTCGCCTCGTGTAATGGAAACTGATCGAGCAGGAAAAGGTTGTTCCACGTCTTATTGAGCGGACGGAGGGAAGCGGAGCAGTCGTTTAATTAAAATGTGATAATAGGCCGTTCGGTTCTCGGGGGGAGGGAGGGGGGGGGTAAAAACCTCTTGGGTTAAAGGTGCAGCGTTTGTTCCCCTGGACCTCTTCGGCCCCTGGAGCAGGATTGATCTTTGGCTCGCACAGGAGAGCCCGGCCTCCTCTGAGCTTAAGGGCCACACACCTGTGCATGCATCGGGGCCGGATAAGCCCAGATTAAGCTAAAGTTACCGGCTCTCTCCCTGCAATGTCATTCAAAACCTCAACGGCGACCGCGCCGCGGACAAAGCGCCTTTTGGGCTGTCCTAATAAACGCCATTAGCTTTGAGACATCAAACATGGAGGATTATGGGATTTTATGGCACAAAAAAAAAAAAAAAAAGATGGAGGGTCTGGGGGACTCCCTCACTCAGCCGTCCTTTCTCTGCAGAGATTACGCTACAATTTGTTTTCCTTTTTCCGCCATTTTGTATGTCCCTCCTCCTTTTGCAGATTCCACACAAGAAAAAAAGTGGTACAGTAATCCCCTGCAGATGAAACTAAGAGCGCCGTAAAAAGGAAGATTACACAGGGCTTTGTAAACTGTTTCTATACACATGTGCATGGGTATTTGGGAGATCTGCAGGGACTTAACACGAGAACTGAGCGCTCACACACACACACACACACACACACACACACACACACATCATTCCTGTGTGCTATTCTTACTCCACTTCTGTCGACTGAATAACGAGACGGCGGTTGAAACTCTCCGAATCTTGAAGTCAAGGAGGAGATTCAGAGCGGTTTGAACCCAGGAAAAGAAAACGTGTGCGATGATTGACGTTCGCTGCTTTTCTGCATCTGACTGAGGAGAGACGGAGACGGAGCTAAGGGGGACGCACTCAGCGTTGATCTGGTGATTTACAGTTCAAAAGTTCAGGTTAAAAAAAAACGGTGAAATTCAGCTGGAAAATGACGTGTCACATTTAGCATTTAGTTTTTAATTTATACAACAACGTTCTCTGTTATTTACTTTTTCACTTTCCTCCCACGAGTGAGATGAAAAGATTGAATGTATGAATATATAATATTGTGTGTGTGGCTCCGTTTTAAAAGAAAATAAATACACCAACCAACACCTCTGAAGTTCACCAGGTAACATGTTGTTTCCCATCTGTTTAATGGGATTCTACAACAAAAAAAAGCTAATATCAGTATATAAGTATGCGCTTTATTTTGAAAAATTTCCCCACTTTATGTGCCGTCAAACAGTCCTTTACTTTGGAAACTACATTTTATCTGACCGCATCCTTCAGAGGGCCGAACCCAAGTGAGACTGGTCTGGTCTACGGAGGATCTTCGCTGTTCCCGCTCTTACCGCAGCTCCTGTCGCCTAGCAACCTCGATAACACAGAACTTTTTCCTCACATAAACTCGGGGTTTTTAAAGCCGGTGGTTTTAACAGTCATAACCGTCAGCTGTTGAACTGAGCTGAAGCCCAACACTTACATGTAAAAGTGTTGTGCTGTCGGTGTTGTGGCCATATTATTTTCATTGCTGGCGCGCAATGAATTTTGGGATAGATTGGGCCAGGAAAAGAAGGATGTATTTGAAGGAGCCTTCAAAATAAGAGTGTAGTCGCGCCAGTGTTCAAATGCATTTTCTTTATTCCTTGAAATGAAGCAGAATAAAGTTTCATGCTTTTAAAGCAAACTGAGACTTAGTGAGTTTTATACTTTGTAGGAAAAGTGATGAAGTGTTCCTTCATGGTTTAACGCTGACTGAAGCTGAAGAAACCATTTAAAAGTGTTAAAAGACATTAACTGATAATATTCTTCTTCTGGTGTGGCTCCTCCAGGGCCCGTATAGACACCGTCTATGGTTTATCTTCCTGCTCTGACTCATGTGTACATACCATAATAATGACTGAGAGCCCCCCCCCACCTGAACAGAGCCAGAAGTCAAGTCGTCCCTAACAGGAGTCAAAGGTTGGGCTGCTGCTAATCCATGTAACACTAGGAGAATAATCCTCGGGGCTGTGGCCTGCCCGCACCACAGCTCTCTCTTCCCCTTTTGTTTTTCTGGTAAGTGATCTTGGAAACATTTTTCAGCGATGGCCCCCAGTCTGCGGAGAGAGGAGCGGGGCTCCCGAACACAACTGTGGGTTTTTTTTTTTTTTCTTATTTGTGGGGTTTTTTTTTTTTTTCTTATTTGTGGGGTTTTTTTTTTTTTTCTTATTTGTGGGGTTTTTTTTTTTTTTCTTATTTGTGGGGTTTTTTTTTTTTTTCTTATTTGTGGGGTTTTTTTTTTTTTTCTTATTTGTGGGGTTTTTTTTTTTTTTCTTATTTGTGGGGTTTTTTTTTTTTTTCTTATTTGTGGGGTTTTTTTTTTTTTTCTTATTTGTGGGGTTTTTTTTTTTTTGTTGCTAATTAGTGGGTCATGTTGTTTCTCCTCGGGGAGCTCGAGAGCTTCTGAGCGAACGAGAGGAGAAGGAGGAGGAGATCCTTCTCTTCTCTGGATCCACAGCGAGCGTGGTTCAGACCAGACCATCAGAAAGAAGCACGTTGTGCAACTCTTTACAAACGACCTCGGCTGAATTTAGACACAGCCAGTTCATTCTTCACTATATATATATATATGTATATATAGTCAGTCGCCTGATTAATGCTGCATTTTGGGTAATTCTTGTGGAATTGTTAAAGAAAGATGAAGTCTAGAAATATCACCTTGCTCTGTATAACTCTGCAGTTTCTTTTTCTTATTTCAAAAGTCAATGAAGGAAAATTGAGTTTCAGTCGAATTAAGATTTGGACTATTTTTGCCGAGATGTATAAAATTAAAATATGTTTTATATTGACAGAAAGTCAAAGCCCTCACGTCCTGCTCCTTCAGGACTAATGAGAATCCACTACAGCTCTTACATTTAAAAAACAGCTAAAAACAGAGTTAAGGTTCTGGTCTGAGGTCGGACTTTTAGTCATTTCCATTATTACGAATGTCAGTTTGATTTTTACTGATGTTTTCTCACTTCTGAACAGAAGCTGTAACTTGACGTCGGCGTCGCTCTCCACCTCTGGATACAGCTGTTGGCGAATAAAGGAATGAAGTTTACGCCTGAACTCGCAGCGTTTCTTCTAGACTGGTGAGTAAACAGCTGCTAATGCTAACGTTAGCTTTGTAGCGATAGCAAAACTTACAAATAGCTCCTTTAATGACATCATATTGTTGCGCCCTCTTCTTCTACAGTTGTTTGATAAGCTGACAAGCCACTGCACGGTCGAGACGGAGTATTATGCTCCCCAGGCACTTTCTCACATTAGCTAGCTAACGTTAGCAGCTAGCCGGTTATTAAAAAAATGACTTGAACGTGCATTAATTCTCCTTTTCTTTGGTTTATCTCTTGATACATGTGGGTCCAAAAATAATCATCTGAATCCCGTCAGTCCCCGTCACGACCGCCGTGCAGGACCTACGAACTAGCTAGCGGATATGGGCCGACGCTGACGTGTTTTTGGTTGCGCTGATCTCTTTCCTCTTTCCATTTGACCCGTGGTTAAGAAGAAAAATGGCGGCAGTTCACACATTTTGAAGAAGGAGGACTGGAGGAGGATACGTGACCGCCTGAAGCTGCTGTTTTCTAACCAGCTGCAATAATTTTCTATTGAAGGTGTTGTCTTTTTGATTTAATCCCAACATTTAGAGACTGTCGGTGAATCCGCTGCAGGTGATCCTGACAGGTACCGCACAGGTAACAATGACCAGACGGGATCCCGTTAATCCTGACGGCTGACATCATGAGGCAGTAGAGAAAGGCGGCTGATGTAAATTGTTATAATCCTGGCAGTGTGACGGACGGGTCTTTTACTTTACGCAGAGAGATCGTGTGTTTGTACATCTTGTAACATATGGATTAGATAAAGCACAACATAAATCAGATAAGGATATTAACCAGAGATATCACCTCCAGTGAGAGACTGACAGCACCTGAGTGTTTCTCATCAGAGCGGGATTAGAAAACACGCCTCATCTTTTAAATCTGCATAAACCACGGGCTTCTGCTTCCTCACGTCCCGTAAGAGTCTGTTTTCTGTTGTTTTTCTGCAAACGCCATCACACACACACACACACACACACACACACGAGCGCAGAGACATCGACACTCAAGCCACGTCCCAAAGGGAGGATGCACCCGCTTCTCCCCTCGGCCGACATTGCGAAGGTCTCTCCTGCCTTAATCCTCTTTGACTTTATTCATGCAAAGGTCATCGCTGATTCTCCAAATGGAGGAGGCGATGGTTGTAGAGGGTCTCCGAGCAGGGAAGCCATGGTGGAGCCTGGAGAACCCTCTGTGTGTGTGTGTGTGTGTGTGTGTGTGTGTTGTGTCATTTTGGATGCATTAGTCTTTGCTCAGGTCATTACTCAGTGATGGAGCATGTCTGGAACAACATGACCTCAGAGATGGCTTCTTCTTCTTCTTCTTCTTCTTCTCCTTCTTCTTAGAAAGTGACTGTTTTCCCAGAAGACGTCAGGAAAAATGGCGGCAGTGGTGGAGAAACATTTCACCATTGTTTTATTCACAGCTAACAGAGCATGAGGAAGAGCAGCCACAAATACAAGCTGACGTTAGCCTGTAGCTCAAAGCAGCAGTGTCGCTAAGACTACAGCCTCACAGCTGCTAACATGGCTTCTAACCTCGGAGTTAATATATATATTTTATATTTTATCATTCATCAAAAATGGAAGGAAACTTGTACCAGTGAGAATAAAGGCAGTGTGGTGCAGGTGGTGACAAATCTTTATAGGTCTTTATAATAAACTCATGATTTTATAACGTAGAGATTTTTATGTGTATTTCTATAATAAATACATTTAATTCACCACGTTAACAGCTGAGATCTGGGAACACAGCCACACTGCTAAAACAAGTCAGAGGATGGTGCAAATTATGACTGTTAGAGGTGGATCTGAGCGGATGGCTGGCTCCTCCCATAACTGTGATCTTTTCAAACCTGAATCAGAAAACAACTTGTAGTGAATCGTTTTTCTGAGACCAGATCAGAAACATGGACCGACACTTTCATATTCACTCCCAAATGTAAAAACCACAACAAAACAAACACTTAACTAGTGACTGAGCTCAGAGAGGAGCCTCCGTTCATGTCTGAAGTGTAAAATAATAAGTCAGTATCTGGTAAATGAATGTAGGCCTGATACAGTGGCATCCCAAACCCAGCTGAACCTTAACTCCGCCGGGCCCCTGCAGCCCCCGGAGGAGCGCCACGCACCGGCAGCCATGTAAAACAGAGGAAACACGCGGCGGTGAAGTGGGAGTCAATTTAGCCAAAGTGCAAGAGACAAGAAAAGGTCACTTCTAAGCAGAGACAAAGTACTAATTAAGAGGAGCCAGTCCACTGCCTCCACACACAGGCAGTTAAAAAGTCTTCATCTGTCATAAAGGCCTCGGTGTCAGGACGTCAGGGAGCCGCTGGACCGGAACAACAGGAACACCAGAGCGCTGTTGGACCCGAGAGCTGCACCCCCGCAGATACCGACGGGGCACAAGAGAGGCGACGCACGGCGCACAAATTTATTCATAAGCTGCACATTCAGATAAACTGTGTCCTTTTCACGGCTCCTTTAATGATATTAGCTCATTTTGAGCTAATGTAACGAGCTAATTAGGCAACGCTCTTACAGAATTAACAGAAATACCGAAACTACGGAGCCGCAGCCAATCACTGACTCTCATGTTGTCTTGTAGACTTTTATAGAAGTTTATAGCTTCCCAGGCAGAAAACACTGCTCCTGAAAGAAACATTCAGCTTTCTACGTCTTCTTTACAAACTGAAAACATGTTTCCATAGCGCTGAAAAAATAGTTGTCATTGGGGTTTAGCAGGATCACGAAACGTTTGTAATGTGTGGTGACGTCTCGTGCATCTCACTGGGAACGTCAGAGGTCACAGGGTTTTCCTACGAAGCAGGGTTTCCTGATGCACCAGAACTGACAATAATGGTGGTATTTAAAAAATGAAATATTAATATTGTGTTAATAATACACAAGTGATTTTTTTTATCACGGTGGCCCCGAAGCTCAATTTAAGAAAAACGCACGAGCTGCAGATACTCACAACACAACAGGAAGTGTTTCCAGAGGACGCTAAAGAGTGACGCACCCAGCCGGGACGCAGTTGTTGTTCTTCAAAGCGTCGCCCTGGAAACACTTCCTGTTGTGTTGTGAGTATCTGCAACTCGTGCGTCTGATGAAGACGAAGGTGAAGATGTTGTAGTGCTTTGAGCTTCAGGGCCACCGTAGAAAAAGAGTCAAAACACACAATAAACAAAGATTTTTTTATTTTTATCAATATTTTATTATTACACATTATTATTATTATTATTAATTGTTTCGGCCACGATAATCATACAGTGAAAATCATGGCAGCCCTAGCAGGAAGTACTGAACCTGATATCCTGTTTACTCCCTGAAGGAACTTCTTCATATTTGGCACAAATGTCCATTGAACACAAATGTTTAATATTTTATACGAATCTGGATAAATGTAATGTAATGGATGTAACCTGAAGCTAGTCAGAGTGTCGGAGGCAGAACAACCGTGAGGCGCTTTGATCTGATGTCACAGATCACAGACCGGCCGCACGGAAACAAACGAAGGCTAACGAAGCTTTCTGTGTAAATCAGCCGCCGTTCACCGCACAACAAGTTCAACATATCACCCCGATGACATGTCGCCCACAGGTGGCTCTAAAACCGTGCTGCCTTCTCTGGGTTTATTTGCATTAGCACAGACGTGGTTTTGGTTCCCACCTCTGAGGTGAGGGCTGTAATGAACGTGTTGTTTGATATTGTGACACCGCCGCCTCCCCTGATCCCACTCTGCGTCTCGCACACTGATATCCGACGGTGTCATTTAGTCAGAGAAGCGTTTCCCATTTCCAACAAAACTCATCTGCTTCCCTTTGATGCCAGGCATCCAGAACTGGCAGTCGGTGTAATTTGCCCTCGCCAGGGTCTTTTCACAAACACGCAGCGGTCCCTGTTTGCCTGTTTTATTTGCTTTCATTGTTGAGTGTGTTGTGTCCCCCCCCCTCCTTCTTCTCATCTCCGCAGTTTGATTGTCTTGCGGTTTAATCGCAGCTTATTCCTGGGCCTTGTTTCCTTCCTCGTGTTGTCATTTCATCCTCCTCCTCCTCCTCGTCTCTGAGGGCTTGTTTTCTGTTCGTGCCATGGCTCTTTTCATGTGTCCCTCGCCGGCAGAAACCGACGCTTAAACACACAGGAGGGAAAGAAGAAAACAAACAGACAAACAGCAGCCGGAGAGCAGATGCTCCGTCTCTCTCTCTCTCTCTCTCTCTCTCTCTCTCTCTAACTGTGTGACATTGGGAAGAAGGGGAGAGAAAAGTGATGGTGCAACACGGTGAAACATCCTTCCCAACAAAGACAGTGAATCTGAAAAGGACAGAGCCGAGGCCGCAGTCGTACTGTACACGAGCTTCACGTGAGACGCAGATAAAGGCCCTGTCACGCAAAACCAGGCTTTGAATCCTGGAGGATAATTCTGGTTTTATCACAGATTGTGTGAGTTTTTGTAGTTTCTCCTGGTGGTGAGAACTCAGCGCTCTCTGAGGGGACGCCGGAGATCTGGCAACACGTCGAATTTAATAAAAAGACAAAAACAGACAAACCAACGTTCACATTTTCTAAATCGCTCTGTGGAGGTTAAACTGGACGTGAGCGCACCTGGAGAAATCTGCGCACACACAACTGCAGACAGATTTACTGCTCAGCTCTTCCAAATGAGTTTAACTAACCTGAAAGTATGGGATCAAATTAGGGTCAAATAGATTTGGAGCTTGTAAAGGGATTCACAAATAAACCTACAGTTTCTAAACCTGTAAAATAAATCTGCAGGAGAAATTCAAGTTTGTGCATTTGTAAAAAATAAGAAATGATAAATGATATCTGGTCTTTTGTACAAAGCAGGAAACTGTGCGTAAAAATGAGCGCTCAAAATTCCCACACTGTGCGTGACCCTGAAGTTAAAAGCGCCCTGTTTTTACAGCTGAATCTGATTGGACAATGACTATGTAATTAATTAATTACATTTGATGACGCTGTAGAAACTAATGGTGAATATTTGATGTTCTCTGTATGTTTGCGAATCCATCCAGGTCACGGAAGAAACGCCGTCCACCTCGAAGATCTACTGCACCTGTCAGGACCTGCGGCGGAGATGAAGGTAACAGACCCACCTGTCCTTAGCTAATTATTGAACCACATTTTATTTGATTAAACCATTTTTTCTCTCTTGATTCTTGAGCTTTGGTTTAAAGTCATGAAACTAAAACCTCTTTGTTGTGGTTGAAGAAAAAAGGCGGGTAAAGAAAAGCTGAAATGAGTCGCGACCTCTGGTGTTGAAGTCAGATACTCAGATGTCCACAGATGCTAACATGCTAAGCTAAGATACTGTGAACGTGCTAACCCTAACCCTTACATTAGCATCTAGCTCAAATATCATTCAACGCTTTAACGGCCCCGTGCTGGGCAGGTGACAGGTGTGTTTACGGTGTTTACGGAGGTTAAAGTTGGCGTGTTGTGTTCACATCACTGCAGGTCGGAGCGTGGGCCGAGCGCCCATTTAACCCTTTCCCTTTGCCGACAAAAGCCCGGTGTCAGCGGGTCTTAAAGTGTCTTTCGTCACCGTTGCTGTTTGCGAGCCAGATGTGACGAAAAGTTACACATCTGGCTGAGATTTGGTGAAAAGATCAGTGTCAGGACGAAGATAAATTGATGATTTGAATCATGGATTTTCCACTTCTTCAGCTCGCAGCCGGAGACATCTTGTTTTCGTTCTCGTGGACGCGATATCTCAGTAACAGAACTCCTTCAAATTTGACACAAATGTCCACTTGGGCTCGCGGATGAACTGATTAGATTTTGGTGGCTAAAGGTCAAAGGTCAGGGTCACGGTGACCTCACACAACACTTTTTAACCATAACTCCAGACGTCACACAGAAATTTCAGACAAACGGTTCATATTTTATTTGACTCTTTATTTGTAACGTGAACCTAGTCACTTGTCACTTCACCTACTGAAAGTCCGTGTAATATTACATGTATGTGTTAAAGGTAGGAAGCTGAAGGTCTGTGCGCCGCAGCTTTGCCTTCACGCCGCACACCTTCACCGCTCGGTTCTCCATCTGCCATCTCTCCTCCACAGTCTTATCAGAGCTTTTGCAGAAGGGACTCCAGAGAGCAGCGGAGGGAAGGCCTGCAGAGGGTGTGAACGTGTGAAGCACACTGTGCCCAACGCCGCACACAGATAACAAACACTTTATCAGCCCGCCAAAGAAACTCTGCAGGAAGAGGGAAAGCCATCCCGCCGTAATCAGAGGAGGACGAGGACGAGTGGGAGAGAGAGGCGGAGGGTCGAGGCTGAAGAGGGGGAGAAATAGAAAGAGCGAGACGCAAAGAGGAAGGAAGAAAGAGGAAATAAGAGAGGAGGAGTGAGGCCAGGTGAGTCAGAGGTAACCGTCTTTTATTACAGCACCAGGCCCATTACATCGCAGCGGTCGAGCCGAGCCGGGCCTTTCAACTGGGGGGTAAATTCGAGGAATCAGGCGCGTGATGAAAACGATAAAAATAAAGAAAGGCGTGCTGGTATCCTGTCAGCGCAGAGCCACTTGACATTTCTGATGACATTTGAGCCTGTTTGAATCTGCTTGAAATTGCTGCGTTTCATCCCGACGTAATGCTACACTTTAGAAAAACCCCCCTCTTATCTGCGAGATTATGCCGCCGTATTATATGGAGGTATTATGCGGCGCTAATAGTGCATGTAGATACTTCACAAATGATACTAAAAATGCCTCGCATCACACACAAGGAGGATTTGGCCCTTCAGTAAAAGAATACTTCCGAGTATGCAAATGCCCACAAAAGAATTAGGGCTTAACAGATTTAACTCACTCAAACAATGGCATGCGGCTCTTTTCCCAGGATGCAACTGTCCGTCAGTTTGCAGGATTAAGGCTCTGGGTTGTGACAATGTGTTGAATGAAAAAGGACAAAGAGACACCTCCTTTATTACAGGGATATGACTATAAATGCTTCTCTTATTATGCCTGACGAATGATTAAAGCCTGAGGAGGGAGACGGAGGAGAAGGCAGAGGCGACGCACTGCCCCCTGTAGGACAGTGTTGCTCACTGCAGGCCGCTGTCACCTCTGCTGCTCACAAGCTTCATGTGGAGACCTCAGTCTTCTTCTCTATCGTCCCTGTGACTGTGACACAAGCAACACAATGCTGCCATTACTCTGTAGTTAAGGGGAAATTAACAAGTTATCCAGGAGAATATAAAATAATTAAAATAAAACTGCTGCAACATTTAAGTGACGTGCACATTATTGCATCAATAATAATAACTTTTTAAAGCTCCTCCAGTGTAAAGGCCTCTGTCCATGTGTAGTGTGATTATAGATCAGCTCTAGCTTCTATATTAATACTGTGAAAGTATCAAAGCTGAAACCCAGAAAACAGTCAGCCAATCAGAAGAGAGGAAGCTCTGAGCCTCTCTTCTGATTGGCTGACTGTTTTCTGAGCGATCCAATAAAAATAAAGCAGATTTCAGGTAAAAACACTCAGAGAAACCAAATCCTGCAAGGTTTGGATGGTGGGTCCAGGTGGGCGGGGCTTGGTGACTGCTTTGTTGTGACATCACAAAGTTCCAGAAGTCCTGACGGCTGGGTTTAAGGCTCAGTTTCTGAATACAGGCTGTGTGCATTTCTCTGTGGACTGAGGCTTTGATACTTTCACAGTATTAATATAGAAGCTAGAGCTGATCTATAATCACACTACACATGGACACAGACCTTTACACTGGAGGAGCTTTAAAACAAAAGAATCCTCACCATCAGCCCCCCCTAGAGGCGACAGCGTTCATGTCGCAGCACAGTGGAAGAGAAGCTAAAGTTGAGGTGAAACGTCATTAAAATCAGAAGATTTGATCCTGTCAGTTAGAAACGTTCATCACACAGTTGCTCAGGAACAATAGCTGAAGTTCAATATAGTCAAAAGAAAATAGTTGAAATAACAAAAGTGAAACCTTTACTTGCAGCAGCTTGTTACAACACTGTTGACGTTGTGAATCATCGTGGTTCATGCCTTGATTGATTGATTGATTGATTGATTGATTGATTGATTGATTGATCAGCTGCAGGTGAAACCATCAACTCCTCTAAAATGTATTTAGCTGATCCCAAAATTTCTTACTTTTGCTCCAAATCCCCAAATTTGATTAAAAAAAAAAACACCTTCTCAGTTTTATTTGTTTTAATCCCAGATCTTATTTTAGCTCTGTGTGTTCCGACAGAGACGAGGACCCTGTGAGCATCTGCTGATTTTACTCAGGTCAGAGGTCGACTCCCGGCTGCAGGTTGTCGAGCCGGTCAGTCGTCCGCTTCGTATCCTCATCCAATCAGAGCTGAGAGTCGCCGCGCTGAGCAGGATCTCTGACTGTCCTCTTATCGGGCCGAGCAGCCCCCCGCCGCCAACCCGCGGCCCGCCACCCAATCACACTTCACACGGCTCCGCTAATAGAAAAATAAATTGCCGGGGAGCCAATTCCAACACAGTGTGGCACGAGAAGAGAAACCGGAGTCTGATTCCTCTGATATAATGAAGCCCGTAACACCGGGATCAGGTTATTAAACACTGATGGGATTACTGACCAGCTCATCCTGATTCCAGATGCAAGGTCAGCGTTCCTCAGCCGTCCTGTCAGAACACACACACACACACACACACACACACACACACACACACACACACACACAGTGGACAACAGACCATGACTGGCCTGTAGCTGTGTGTGAAGTGAAAACATTAAACTTCTTAATAAAAGAGACTCGTATTAAAACTGAGGCACAAACTAGTAACTGACTGATGATGATTAATTCCTCGGATCAGTTCGCTGCTGATTGATCAACTCCATCGATCAACGTGTCACAATAACCCCTCAGAAAACACAACAAATGTAACCTTCGTAAACGTCGTGGACCGCGAAGAGCGAACCGAAATGAGACGGTCTGACCTCCGGAGGGTCTCTGCTCTGCGTCTCCAGCTGTTCCCGCCCTTTAAATTTAAATAAATGTATTTATTTATAATGACCCACGTTTTAATCATCATGACTGCGACCTCTAGTGGCCGCAGCCATGATGACGGGAGCAAAGGATGAAGTCAGGTGACGGAGTATAAAGAGCGACAGAAGCTGCTTCCTGTCGTCGACAGTCCTCGCCCTTACCGCTGCGTCACTAAGCTCCGCCCCTGTCGCCTAGCAACCTTGACAGCATGCCGTTTTTTTTTTTTTTTTTACATAAAAAGTTGAGGTTTTTAAGGCCTTTGGTTTTTTTTAACAGTTGAAACACATTCATGCTCCCCAGAGGACGCACATCGTCCATGTTGTAATGTAGAGTTCAATAACCCCAGTCACCTCATAATACTGTAATAAACTTAATGACAACAGCTTCATAACTTTCCCTCTATACTGAGGTCACAACTTCCCCCAGAAACATCTCATTTTAACTTTGATTTCCATATTTAGTTTATTTATTTAAACTGTATATTACATACTTGCTACATCATGTGACCGTCCTCTAAGTGTCTAACGTAGATCTGGATGGAGACCTGTTGGCCACCCACTGCTGCTGCTGCCGCCGCCGCCGCCGCCGCCACTGCTGCTGCTTGCTGCTGCTGCGGCTCCTGCTGCCGCCGCCGCCGCCACTGCCGCCGCCGCTGCCACTGCTGCTGCTGCGTCCACAGTGGCTCATTAGGCTCTGAGTGACAGTCAGGTCCTTCTGTCTGCTGTGTGGCGTCCCTGTGGCTCTAACGGAGCAGATCGCCGCCTTCCTGCCGCCATGCTCCACGACACACAGCGCGGTGGCCTCAGACTGCACACGGCGAGTGACATCAGAACAAGACTGAAAGGCTAAATCCTCATTAGCAACACTCAGTGGCGGCGGCGGCGGCGGCGGCGGCGTTCATCAGAAAGGTGCCTAAGGTTTGTGAAATCAGAAGCTCATCCTCGTTAAATGTCACAACATTATAATTGATACATTTCTGTTAATTAATCAGAAGACACACAATCCAAAGCTGTTGTTTAAGGATCCGGATTCCACACACCCACACCTTCATAGATAAATGACTATGGTGGAGAGCTGGAGGAGGGAGCAGGGGATTATGGGAGGAGGACGCTGCCTGGCAGGCGAAGCTCAGCGTGGCTCACTGGATGGAAGCTGGAGGGGACGCCAAGAAGGAGGAGCGGCCTCCTCGACCTCAGGCCGCCAGCAGAGGTATGAAGCTGAAGGTGGGGAGGGAGGATCGCCTTCGCGCCCCCCCTCCCCCCTCCTCACCCTGCGGAGAGCAGCCCAGTGATGCTGTCCTTGGCGGTTCCACCTGCTGGAACGTGAGGAGCATTCAGACAAAGATCAGCTCCGGGTGGAGAAAGTGGCACCTTTCACCCGGGGGGAGGGAGGGAGGGGGGTAGGACAGCTGCTGAGAACACATCTGGTCCAGAGGAGGGGTGTGACCCTCACAACACAACACAACACACACACACACACACACACACACACACACACACACACACACTGCGTTTGTTTATGGTAACAAGAGAGATGACGCTCTGGTCTGCTTTCAAAATCTTACTATATGTAAATAAAGTTAATGAATCAAATATTAGATAATAAATCAATAAATACTTGTAAGTGTATTTCATGGCATATAATAATTAAGGAGTAATACTATTTATTTATTTATTTATTTATAATTTAATCAGTTGGTCCTTGAGTCCAGGGGAACGTTTGTGTTCCTTCAAGGCGTTGCGGAGATATCATGTTCACAAGGTTCACCACAACCTTAACCTTTGACCTTTGACGGCCAAAATCTAATCAGTTCATCCTTGTGTCCTCGTGAATGTTTGCGCCAAATCTGGAGAAATTCCGTCAAGGCGTCAGTGAGAGAGACGCCTCCGGCTCCGACTGTCGCCGCCGCTGAGACGTAAAAATAACGAAAGGAGTTTTTAATACGCTACCTTACTGCTTATACTTTATACTTACATATTTAAACACACTCACTCTTTCAGGTAAACCAATCAGATCCTGCCACGATCTCCGTCAGCCAATCATCTCATTGGAGTCAGACTTTTAAAACTGCTCCTCTCTTGTTTTAGCATCAGATCGACACAAACCTAATTTTAGATAACTGAAGCAATGCCCGTCTTTGCTCCCCTCTCCTCACCTGCTGCTCTCTAGCTTCACCTGTCTGCTGCTTGGTGCTGGGCAGGTGGTGCACAGTGGATTTATCAGAGCTTAAAAACATCTGTGTCGGGAGCGTTAATCTATGTTACAGGTGTGCGTTTTTCTCCGGTGAAGCTCACGGGTGGAGGCACTAAAGAAAATGTAAGATGGTAAAGAAAGGAATTGGTTTTTGGAGCAGAGAGGGGCTGAGGGAACAAGCACCCTGTAATAAAGCGGAGTAAGGTCAGCAGACTCCCCATGTGACAGCACACCGCCCTGGATTAGCCGCTGTAAGCCTATTAAAGTGGTTTGGGACTGGGTGGGCCAGCGCACACTACACTTCACTCCCTGCACACAGTGGTGCAGGGTGGCCAGTTTGAGACTGGGAGGTCACGCTTCCACAACAGGCCACGTGTCCCGCTGGAGTGTCCTTGACCGAGAGACTCTCTCTGTATAATCAGGTATATTCATGAATTTAAATGTGAAGTGTGTTGTTGCAAATTCCCATTTAGAATAATTTAAAAAACATTTAGAATAATGTCCCACATCGCGACCCGTCTTCGGTCAGATTCAGAGCAGAGAAGCCTTGTCACATTATTTATCTCCCTGTACATTAAATCTAAAATGATCCAGGTTTATGATTCTCTATGTTTGTGCAAGTCTGTCTTTGACTCATCCACTGCAGAAATACTGACCGGAGCAGCTTTACCTGAAGCTCAGAGTGAGCTGCTCCACCTTCACCATCTTGGCAGTGCCTCACTCCGTCCACTGTTTTTGTACCAGGCTGTAAACATGTTTATTTCTGCTGTAAAGTTGGACATTTTAACATGGGAGTCTATGGGGACTGACTCACTGTTGGAGCCAGACTCTAGTGGCCATTAGAGGAACTGCAGGTTTCGGTTCTTCAGTGTCGGCTTCATTTCGGTTGATGCTTGTTTCAGCTGCAGAGAATATTTTCTTTTCCACTCAGATGTGTTTTTAAAAGCCTGCAATCTTACTCAGCAGAACTTAAAGGAGCTATTTGTAGGTTTTGCTACTGCTACATAGCTAACGTTAGCATTAACAGCTGTTTACTTATCACTCCTTGCAAGAGCTTCAGCCATTGTTCCGTTTACAAGACAAGAGGTTATAATACATTCTCTGATCAGCTACTTATTCACACTGGACGCTGCAGCGACTCGGTATCGGAAAGTGACGAGACAGTCCGACCGGGCCTGAGCTGGCTAGTTAGCATGCTAACTTCAATTCAAGATAAGTGAGCAAAGGAATAAAGTTTTATGCTGAACTCATAACATTTCCTCTAGATCGGTAAGTAAACAGTTAATGCTAATGTTAGCTATTTAGCAATAGCATAAACTTACAACTTGCTCCCTCAATGCAAATCAAGTGTCTGGGCTCATTTACAACCATTAAACTGCAGTGAAGCTAAACTTTCCACCTAAGGGTGAAGCAATATGCTGTTATTGATGTTAACTGTAATATTTAAAAAATAAAATATAGAAATCATGTTAATTATTATTCATGATAATATGATGGCACGTTTGGCCTTGTGGATCTATTAACTGTAATTGATCTTTATGGTCACTGACTCTCTCCACCTCCCTAAACTCCTTAGAGTCTAACGGTAAATGTGAATTTGTCTAATGTTCTAGAGATAAATGCAATATTGTTATTTCTGATATTGTGGCAGCGCTGTTTCCACAGTAACATGCATTAAACACCAAGACAACAAGGAAGTGTTGCTTTGGAGTGATTTTAATTCTTCAGTTTACAGTGAAGAGAATCGGACATTCAGACACAAAGTCAAAGAAAACTAAATGAAAAGAGATTTTAATGAATGGAGTTAAGATATGTTCACATCTTCCCTCCCTCCCGTGGCTCCAGGTAGCCGTCCGGCGGCAGCAGAGGGCTGAAGCGAAGCAGCGGCAGGTCCATGGCCGGGCAGCGCTCCTTCACCTGGGGCCAGCCCTCTCTGGGGCCCCGGGCGGGCGGGGGTGGTGGGGGCAGGTCGGAGTCATGGGGGCTGGAGTAGCCGTCGTGATGATGGTGCTGGTTGTTGTTGGGGTCAGGAGGAGAGACGCTGCTGCTGCTGTGGCAACGGACCAGGAACATCCCCCGGTGGTGGCGGCGATACAGCGTGCCGGCCGCCACCAGCAGCATCAGGATGAGGGAGCTGAGCAGGAAGAAAAGCACGTAGATGCCTTTAGTCTCAGCCGACAGGCCTGAGCCGCAACCTGCAGGCAAATGACAGGAAGTCAGCAGCTGGTCACCTCTGGACTTTCTGTTTTGTTGATCTCAAATAAAGCAGTAGAGCCGCGTACCTGCGGCCGCCACGTCCATACACACGGTTCCTCCTGATCCCAGACGGGACCGGTCCAGGAAGCCCGGCCTGCAGCGGCACGAGTACGAGCCGAACTGGTTCACACACTCTGCGTTCACATCACACAGCACCAGCTGGGTCCCACACTCGTTTACATCTGAAACACACACACGTTTCAATGTCTAGGCTGAAGCTGACAGACATGAAACTAAAATCCCCTCCTCGTGGTCGTATCCCTCCGCCGCTCAGACTAGTTCCAGGTTATATTCTGTTTATCCAGAGTCATAAAATATTAAACATATGTGTGTGTGTGTGTGTGTGTGTGTGTGTAGATTTGGTTTCGTTCTGATGGCTCCGGCCCTGTTGTACCTGCGGTCGACACGGAGACGATGACGGCCTTGCTGTGGGTTCCTCTGAGGCCCACAGACGTGGCGATGAGGCCCTGCATGGCGGCGTGGACGGCCCTGTGCACCTGCTGACTCCCGGGCCCCTGTCCGATCTGCAGCCACAGGATGTACAGCACTCCTGCATTCAGCCTGCGCACACAACACGAGAACTGAACGCTCACGTTAACGGACGATCTCTACGAGGAGTGAGTATTTTCCACCCGCTAACGACCATCCTGTGACACAGTTAAATATCCTGAAGTGGGATTAAGGAGCTTTACTTCTACTGTTTTCATTTTATCCTAAACATGTATACGTGAGTCCTGAGAGGCAAGTGAAAAGAATTTTTCTCTACACCCTCTTGTGGCCAAAATGAGTATTAGAGAAAAAAAATAAAATAAACGGGGCTCTGGGTTTCTGTATCAAAGCCAAGAAAAGTCATAATCAAATTTTTTTTATCCCGTTATCTCAAGATAACAGCTTTATTTTCTCGAGATAACGGGATAATTATCTCGTTAACGAGATTAAAAAAAATATTTGCGAGTATGGCCTTTCACAGCTTCCGTACATTTTGGCTGGAGAAAAGCATTTTTCATTTTATTAAATACGTTTAATTCTTCTTTTCCTGCATCTCTCCTCTGTGAAGGGGTTAAAGATCGACCCACTGAAGGTGAAGACAGGATATATGAGTGTTTGTATTCAGCTCTATTCAAACAGACTCACTGCAGCTTGTATCTCAGCGGCCGTGCACTCACCTCTTTATTCTTTTAGACGACATGGACAGCGGTGTGTGCAGAGCCTCCAGCTGCTCGCTGATCTACGGAACAAACAAGTGGTTTAGTGAGCGTGCCGCCGCCTCCGGAGGTATCAGTGACGCTATGTTTCCCATAATGCTTTTCATCAACGTACCGAAGCCTTGACTGACAGCAGCAGTGACCTGGCCAGGTTGTCCCAGGGCTCCTCCAAATCCTGACTGAAGTTCACCTCAACAGCCGCCTCAAACAGGTGATCTGTCCGAGTAGCAGAGCACCAACATATTTTCATAATGAATCTGCTGGCAGCTGATGCCTTGCAAATAAATGCATTTTACGTTAAATCACATCAAAAATAATGAATAAATTTAATTTGATTTAATCCCAACATTAGAAAGACGTGTGTCGACTCAGCTCCAGCACAGTTTCAGTTTAACACTCACCTCCAGGGAGATGTGGGATTTCAGAGTGATTCTTTACATTGACTGAAAGACAGAAGCACAAAGACAAACTGATCAGACACAACAATGAACATTTGTCAGTTTCTGTTTGAAAACAGTCAGAACAGATCAACCACTGACGAGCTCAGACGTTACAGTTTCACACTTTGTTTTGATCATCACACGAAGATTATTATTATTATTATTATTATTTATTGTTGCCTCAGTTAAAAATGTTACACTCAGGTTTGCCTCTGTCTTCATCAAACATTAGGTCCTTTAGAACCACATATGATCCATTTTAAATGTTTATCAATGTTTGACACCTTTGTTTTTTCCTTCTCTTTTTACTGTTATTTTAATGGTTAATTCATCATCTGGTTTATGGACAACAACTAGCAAAAGTGTATTTTTTGGAAAATGAGCAAACATGTAATTGTTCAGGTTTAACTTTTTAAAGCTCCTCCAGTGTAAAGGTCTGTGTCCATGTGTAGTGTGATTATAGATCAGCTCTAGCTTCTATATTAATACTGTGAAAGTATCAAAGCCTCAGTCCACAGAGAAATGCACACAGCCTGTATTCAGAAACTGAGCCTTAAAACCAGCCGTCAGGACTTCTGGAACTTTGTGATGTCACAACAAAGCAGTCACCAAGCCCCGCCCACCTGGACCCACCATCCAAACCTTGCAGGATTTGGTTTCTCTGAGTGTTTTTACCTGAAATCTGCTGTATTTTTATTGGATCACTCAGAAAACAGTCAGCCAATCAGAAGAGAGGCTCAGATATGATCCATTCAACAGGTGGTAAAAAAACACATGTTCACTCACGGTTCCCTCTGTGGTCCGACAGCGGCTCCACCATGTTGGGGTGGGGATGAGTCTGTTCGGTCTCCCCTGGTTCTGGGCCCTCAGAGGAGGAGGGTCGCTGGTCTGAGGCCTCACCGACCTCTGTCCTGTTCTCCCCGTCTGAACCAGCGGCAGGTTTTACCACCTCGGACCGGTTCTGTTCATCTCTGTCATCCTCTGGACGGGCGGACGCTTCCTCCACGTTCCGTCGTACGGCTGCTCCGGATCGATCAGAGCGATCAGTGGGTTTGAGCTCACGGTTTTGACGGTCGTCTTCCTGCAGCTGCTGCTGTGGAGACTCAGGGTGGACGGCTGAGTCCGAGAGACCTGAAGGGGTGTGAGCGACACCTCTTCCCCATCGGGAGGTCCCCTGGGTGGATGATGGCGCTGTGGGTTCGGCCAAGGACGGGTTTACATGACTGTAGTTCCCCGAGGCTGGATGGAGATTCTCACCAAACTGAGAAGAGATGGAGGAATTTCAAAATAATTTCTGGTGTTTACCAGCAGCGTGGCACAGAAATAAAAATAATACATATGAAGTTAACACTGGATGATGCGATTTATCACTGATTAAACAATGTCGATGATTCTAGAAATACATTTGCTGCAGCATCGTGTAGTTTTATAATATTTTTCCCCAACGACGGACAGAGACTCTGATCTGCAGGATTATCTCTCCACCTGTTGCATCATTTACCTGTTGTAACCACCGGAGGTCACTGTGTAGTGTAAACTGCAGAAGACAAGGCAACGTAGAACGTATAAATCTAAACAGATAAACTGCTGGAGACGAGGGTGAATAGAGCTGGGAGTGTGAAGCAAAACTCTGAAGTCTGAGGCCATGAAACCAAAACACTGAGCTGAAAGAGGCTGAAAAGCTCCGCAGAGCTGAGAGGAACTGCAGGGTCGGGGTGGTAGCAGCTGTTAGCTAGCAGCAGTTAGCAGCTGTTAGCTAGCAGCAGTTAGAAGCTGTTTTCTAGCAGCAGTTAGCAGCTGTTTCTAGCAGCATTTAGCAGCTGTTTCTAGCAGCATTTAGCAGCTGTTAGCTAGCAGCTGTTAGCTAGCAGCATTTAGCAGCTGTTAGCTAGCAGCTGTTAGCTAGCAGCAGTTAGCAGCTGTTTTCTAGCAGCAGTTAGCAGCTGTTTGCTAGCAGCAGTTAGCAGCTGTTTGCTAGCAGCTGTTTGCTAGCAGCAGTTAGCAGCTGTTTGCTAGCAGCAGTTAGAAGCTGTTTTCTAGCAGCAGTTAGCAGCTGTTAGCTAGCAGCAGTTCTCTGTGGTGCAGCTTTAACACCTGTCAGTTGTATGAAAAGGAGCTGAACTGAATTGGCAGAGCAAGGCATTAGGCACCGCTAGGGTTGAGGGTTTGATTCCCACCTCAGCGTCTGTGTCCGCCGCCTCCTCGGGCCCCTCGGGGCCCCAGGGCAGCTCAGCCGTCATGGCTGAATCATAATAATCAAACACATCAGAATGTGCTGTTGGTGGATGCTCTGATGAATCGGACTCCATCTGTTCTCCGTCCAGTTCTGGTGCGAGACCTGGTTCTGACTCGGAGACGTCCTGAGGGTTGTACATCACCGGCGGTCCAAACGCCTGGTAGCGGCCGTAGAAGCCCCTGTAGGGCAGGTGGGGCCAGCCGCCAATCAGCAGCACCACCTGCAGAGTGTCGGAGGAGGAAGTGTACTTGGCCTCGCGCCAGCACTTCTGCAGGACCTTGTGACCCCCGGAGCGGGCGGCGGGGTCGTCCACGTGGATCTCGTCCTGTTTGAGGTGGCAAGTGTCATCGGGGGTCAAGTCCTCCAGGTGGAGGTGGATCCTCTTGCCGGGATCCACCCGGACGGTCCAGTTGCACCACAGAGACGGGTTGGAGCACAGGTAGTCCGGGGAGAAGAACTCGCCGCTGTCGCCACCGTGCAGCAGCCGGTGGCAGCTCCGCAGGGCGAAGAAGGCGCCGCCACCGTGTCCATCTGAGGAGGAAACAAACACACCAGTGGATATTACAGGTGTGAGCTCATTAAAGACAAGTAGCATGATTTATACATCACCTTCAGTTTTTAAAAACACACACCACAAACAGACAACTCACCGCGTGCAGTAATTAAGACACACACACTGCTGCTTTTTTGTCATTTAAATATCTAATTGTACATATTATTATCTATTATTTATTAATGTATTTGATATTGACATTTTTGCAGTTTCTTTTTCTTCCTCACTGTGGAACTAATCTTCTTTCTCCAGAACATGAAAATCAACCAACAAACATATCGTCAGCTGTTCATGATATTCAAGGTAAATGATCAAATTCACATTCTCCTTCTCATGATTTCTATTTCATGATTTTTATTTTATTTTTCTTCTACCAATCCCATGAACAGACCAAAACCAACAACGCGTTAAAGTCTAAGTCCTCGCCCCTGTTGGTTCCTACTGACGACGTAAAGCTTTCAAACTCCTCAAGGATTGTTTCACTTCTTAAAATCATTCACTAATTTCCTCAAACAGCTGCTCGTGTAGTTTTGAATGAAAACAGGAGGAAGTGGTTTTTAACATTTTCTGGATGACAACGCAGCAGGCTCAGAGGAATTAAATTAAATATTATATAAATATATATATAATAAGGGTATTAAATTAGGGCCGTCAGACTTTAGATACACACACAGTACGTGTTAGAAGCTCGGTGTTGGTCTTTTCTTGGGGTTTGTTCAAAATAACAAAAACAGAATTATACCAGTGAGTTTGAGTGAATGTGTTCACCTGTTAAAGTCAGAGTTCAGCTTTACTCAGTGTCACAGGTTTGTGGAAAACAGGAAAAGGGTGAAAAGGTGAAACTTCCACTTTCACTTTCAAACAGTGATTTTCACGAGTGATGAACACAACTTTTAAAAAGCAAAAAAGTTTGAATTCAAATAACTAACAAGTGTATTTATCTGAAACGTTGAACTGAGATTTAGAGGTAGTTTGGAGACTCTGACTTTGTTTACCTGTAGAAGCTGCTTTCTAACTCTGCGTTTAACAGTAAAGCAGCAGATTTACCTGTAAAAAGTTCTGTCTCACCTGGAGGCTCGTTTTCCTCTTCTCTGTTCACCTACAATCAGAAGAAGGAAACAGAATCACATTCAGTTTTAAACTTGAACCAGTTGATCTTACAGAGAGGAGGGCAGCTCACCTGTGCAGCACAGTGTTTCCAACATACACCAAATATGAGCAGAAATATGAGCGGCACACGTTTTAAGTTAAAGCTGTCTGTGTGCAGCATCTTGTGACCGAGTTAAATGACTGAAATGTGAGAAGAGGTGAAGTCGAGTCGACGCTCTCCGCTTCAGGTAAACTGCTGTTTTCCTTTCTGGTCTGAGCAGCTGAACCTCATCAATTTGCTGATTGAGCTTCCTGTGCTGGAGGTTAGTATCAGATCTGTCCAGCAGGGGTCACAGTTGTATTTTACATTCAGTCCTTTTCATGCTTCACTTCAACACATTGATCAGCAGCAGTGAAAATGTACATTTTACTAACTCTTTGTTTTTCACCTTTGTTTCACAACAGGAAGTGGTAGGAAAGGAACTGTCAGTTTTTATATAAAACACCACAAATAAGACGATAAATATCGAAAAAACATTTCAAATGTGTCCACAGCAATGCCAATCTAGAAAATGTGAGTTCATAATAACATTAATAATACAATCATTTTGAATAATTTCTAAATACATGTCATAATTTTTTTTAATTATTATTATTTATTTATTTATTTTTAAATTGCACTTGAAAGTGTTTTACTTCATTACTTTTTCTTCCGGTAACAAAATAATGGAAAATTAAATTTTTGCTTATATTTTATTTATAAAAAAAAAAACAAAAAAAAAAACACAATTATACATACAAGACACAAAAAGATTATTTTTAATTTTACTCACGAAGGGGAAAAACCATAAACTATTAAAAAAAATATATAAACAAACTACAGAAAAGACAATGACTTGGTCCTTAGTCAATACAAATACAAATATACAGGATCAATTCTCAGTAACAGCAGCAACAGTTGGGATGTTAAAAACAATGAATACAGAGTGTTTTTTCAGTGTTTTTTTACTGTACAAATGTGAAATTAGAAAGTCTGTGGAGATCTATGCTGTCCTTGTAGTGGCTTATTAAATATCATTGCACCATCGAGATTAAATCTCCCATCATCTCCCTTTAGCTTTAAATACATGAGCACGGTGCATATTGAAAAATGTCTGTAAACATGAATAATATCCACCGGAAAATCAACACGCACGTGATAACGCTGCTAATTTGCAGAGTGGCTCATGTGATGTGAAGTCACATGGAGACAGACAGACATTTACCCCCCAAACTTTTCATCTGATGCCACTATAACGAGCGTAAATTTCCCCTTGTCCTTTTCTGGATGTAATCATCCCTCCTGTCCATACTGGCCATGCAGAAATCCCTTTTGAATCTCTTCCACAGTCTGTGTTCACTGTACAACATATATCCAAAAGTTCAGCTAAGCTAATATGAGCAAGTGAGTTAATAAAAACAAGTTAATATTTTACATATTTACAGTTTCTTTGGTCCCTTTGTGTTTCAATTCCTCGACTGCACAGAAACACTAAAATAAAAAGAGGGAATTTTGTAATAAAAGTGCGAACTTTGGAAGATCACCACTTGTTTTGGCTCATTTGACCTTTAGATAAAGCGTTGAATAGATTTTCTCACAGAGCGAGGACTCACTCACGCTGAATGACACGAGGAAGGGATCTTTGTAATGTGTTGTATGAACAGGAGGAAGATCACGTCAACCAAAAACTGATTCCGAGTTTATATGGGCGAAATAATCAACCTGCACGTATGCTAACTGCACATATACAAACATTAGCGTTACCATGGTAACATAGCAGTGGTAGCATTAGCATGTAACATACAGAGCACAACATAATTCTTGAAGGACCAGTGTGTAGGATTTAGTAGAATCTATTATAATATAATATTCGTAATCACGTACGTTAGCTCAGATTGAGCCCTTCATATCTACATAGCGTCCATGGAGCCCGCCATGTTGCACCGCCATGTTTCTATAGTAGCCACGAATCAACAAACCAAACACCGACTCTAGACAGGAACCTTTTGCATATTTATTTTACCTGAAGGTCGCCGTAGGTTCTCCTACACGCTTGGTCGCAGCTGGTTGCAATCTACAACCTCACCACTAGATGCCACTAAATCCTAACGCATTGGACGTTTAACCACATTACATCGATTTTAAGGAAAGCTCAAAAACAGGGTAATTAAACCCAATATGATGGATATAGTTTTAAAGTGTCGATACACATTATTTTTAACCCTGACACGACCAACTCTGAAATTACACATCTGTCTTCAGTTGTCCAATGACGACTGCGAGTCCCAAACATGAGAAACTACGTACTAAACTCTAACATTAGCCTGCTGCATGCTAACCTTATGTTTATATGTGTTAGCAGTTACCATGTGCAGACATCGGGGTATCCTCCACACATGCTCTCTTGCTGACATTAGCGGCAGTGAGGGAAAATGTTTGCCAAATATGCTGCTTTCTTTTTTACGTGAATATAAAACTTATGGAAAAGAAATTATTCACAAATACAGTTGACTTTAAAATACAGTTAATAAATTATTTAAATTCCTTTAAAATGCTAACACAGAGGTTGTTCAGGATTTAAAATAATTTAAAAAGGTTAAATGCAAACAATCATTGACGGCGTTCACTGGCACTCCAGCTCCGGACGGACGATCCACGACCAGATCTTCAACATCTCCTGCGGCGTCCGGCTGTGAACCAGCATCAGGCTCCTGTAGATGCAGCTGTTGTGCCTGTACTTCTCCTCAATGTCAAAGGTCCTGAACCCACTGTGCTTCTCGGGAGCCAGACCCAGCTTCCTCAGACACATCCCCGTATATACGTCATCAATGGGATACAGGACGACCTGTTGAGAGATGTTGTGAAGGCGTAGCGCCAACTCCCCAGAGTACAGGTAACCTCCGCCGCCGGCGTAGGGCGGGTACCAGCCCACAAACACGCTCTCAGGGATGAAGTACTTCAGTTTTTTGTCTCGGTGTGGACCTGCGTTGCTGATGACGTCGCCTATGAACAAATCCTTCGCCTTGACCTCCGACAGGCCTTCCAGGAAGTCGATAATTCGCAAAGTGTTGACAAAGACGTCGTCGTCGCCCTGGAGGACATACTGGGCCTGGGGACAGTTTTGGCTGAACCACTCCAGGAAGAGGACCTCCTTCAGGGTGAGGTTGAAGAAGGTGTCCCGATAGTCCCACTGGAGGAGGTCTTTGTGGAGTTTCGCCTCGTGGCCCACCATACCCAGCAGGTCTGGGAAGTGGTCCATTGACATGGTGTCGCCGAGCAGGAACACCGTCGCCACGGTCCGATTGGCTAAGACGCCCGCCCGTCCCCAGGTTTCACGAATAGCCTGCCGACGGTCAAAATGCGGGGTCAGGGACTTGACCGCCAACAGCAGGAAGGGTTTCTCGTCACAGATGCGGCGCTGGTTTATCATCATGGGGTACGTCCTGCAGCGCATGTGCAAAAGAAAATCCTGGAATTGCTTTGGGAGCGTGTTGTAGTCCACGATCTGCGTGGGGACTCTGTAGTCTGGTTCACAGGGGTCGAGGGGCCCGGTGTCGTTCAGCCAATCCGGCAGCTCGGCGACGGAGTTACCGGAGAGCGCGGGGTTGATGACGGGGTTGTAGATGAAGTCCAGGCGCTGCTGCTCCTTGTTCCAGAACGATGCGCTCACTGCGTGTTGCCGCCAAAACCTCTCGGTCGGGATTCGAATCACACGGTGGTCACTTTTGTCGTGCCCGTGGTTCCGCAACACGCCGATCAAGACGCAGAGGAAGACGTTGAGCATCATCACGTAGCACACCCTCGCTTTCCGGCAGGTCACAGACATGTTGCCTCCCCTTCGCACCTAGACAGACGAGATTTTAAAACTTAATAAACAAGAAACAGGATGAACTCTGCGGCGCCGCGGCCTCACAGGGAGGGACTTACAACAAACCCAGGATATAGAGGATCATTTGGAAACATAGTCGCAGCTGGGTTGACCCTGAAGTCTTCATCAGGAGGAAGAATCTGTTACAGCAGGTCAACAGGAAGCCTCACCTCCCCCCACCCCCATTTTGTTTCAGAGCGGCTGCATTTTCCTCCCTAATCCTGCAGGAATGGACCCATGAACATTTTTTCCCTCCTCTCCTCCTTATTCCCTCCTCCTCCTCCTCCTCCTCCGTCAGCAGCAACCGGAGTCACACGTTTCCAATTGAGCCGCCACGCACATGACGCCAGTTTACTGGCAGCGGTCTGTGTCATTGTTACTGGCTGCACACGCTTATTAATAACCCTGAGAATAACCCAGCAACTCACAAACACACACAGGAAATAGACTTTAGACAACGTTGTCTCTTTGCACCATGAACTAACATCCCGTTTTGTTTGGTTGAGATTGATTTTTATTTATTTATTTCTTCATTCAGGTAAATCCCACTGAGACAGAGATCTCCTTTTCAAGAGAGATCTGAATGTACATTAAAAAAACAAACATAATAAAAAACTATTCATGAACAGATAGAAAAAAAAAAACTTTACAAACAGTTTAAATAACAAAACGATAAAATTATGAAACCACCGAACAATTGCATTCTGTTTTGGGAAGGTTAAAAATCTTATTTCTGAAAAGTGGATAACTTATAAAATGATAATAATGATAATAATAATCTTAATTTACAGAGCCTTTTTCAAAGACAGCAAAAAAATAAAATTAATCAATAGATTTCAAAGAGAAGAAATACAGATAAAACAATTAAAACAATCAGGAGTCTAAGAGAGTAATTTTAAGAGAAGTCAAACAATTCAAGGAAAATTAAAACCAGGAAAAGCTCTCAGATAAAGGAGTTTTTAAGAACTATGTTTGTCTATTTTCACTGAGTTAACAAATAAAGCAAATGCAGCATAATTTCTTTTTTCTGCGGCACAGGAAAGGAGCGAGTTTTGCACACAAGTTATTTATCACAAAAATTCAAAACAAACATTATAATCACACAGGGAAATCTTTTGATTTTAGTTGATGCCTCTGCCTCATGTCACCAGAGTGAAACTAGTTTTATAGTTACTAGTGAAAATAACAGAGGGTGTTGCCTTTCAGTCCGATCTCCAATCCACTATCAGCATAGAGAAAAGATTGAACCGCACAAATGAAATACCCTCTGATCTATGGAGGACCAGGGACGTCACAGGAAAGGTAACAAAGCATTTCCTTAATTTCATATTTTACTAGGCATGAAGATAGGAATTGTAAACAGAATTGTAATATAAAAGAATGATTGATACGTCGATAAATACTTAAGATTTAAATGTGGATTTAAAAAACACTTGTTTAATACACTGTTTATAAATACATTCATTAATACAATAATTAATGCAATTTGAGAAACTATTTGAAAAGACATTTTTAAAACGCTTCAATATCTTTTTTCCTCTTTCCAGCTGCTTTTTCCATTTCCTATTAGCTAATTGATTAGCTTCGTCATTTAGCCTTTCTGTGACACTCTGGGCTTTCTGTGCAGGTAAAAGATATAAGATATAATATGATTGGTTAGCTCTCCAACCAATCAGAGAGCTTGTTACATCCCATGGGGAATGTTCAGCCTGGTTTTACCACCGAAGACCCAGAGTGTCACAGAAAGGCTAAAAGGAGAGGCTAAGTGACTAAGCTAATCCATTAGCTAATAGGAAAAAGAAAAGCAGCTGTAAAAAGGAAATGAAAATTGAAGAGGGAATCTAGTTATTTATTCTTTTCAAATAGTTTTTCTATTATTTATTCATGAATTAATAAATGTATTTAATGAGGATTTTATGCTGTTTTTAAATCTGAAGTATTTATTGATGGATCAATCATTTATAAATTATTCTTACAACTCCTGTTCTTAATGCCTATTGAAATATGAAATTAAGGAAATGCTTTATTACTTTTCCTGTGACGTCCCTGGTCCTCCATACTGATCAGATGTTTCTCCTGCTACAACAATCGATGCGCTGTTCAGACTGATAAACTGAAGGTCGATACTGCAATAAACATGTAATTTAATCAAACAGCCACAATAAATCCCAACTTTCATGAATGCTGTAATGTTCAGTTAAGAGAAAGGTGTTGATTAAACTTTATGGTCATTTTGGCGGCAATATTTTACTTTCCTGTAAACCGAGGCGTCAGTCTTTATACATCAGGGATCTGATATCAGGATATAAATATTTATTATATTATTATATCGTCCTGGTTATAGTTTGCATTGAGAACTAGAGACAGATTATGGAGGACGTTCAGACAGGTGTGTGCAACACTCCTTTATTCTGCTGCTGATTCTATAAGAAGCAGCAGCAGAATAAAGATATTCTTTAATGTAATAGCTTTACCATATGTTATTGTTGTCACCATATTTTTTACTCCTCCTCTTCCCCCTTTAAAAAAATGTAACGCAGTAAAGTTTACTCAGAGTGCAGTTTAACTGCTGTACTTTGTATCTGAGTACATTATTACACAAGTCATTTTACTTCTTACTCAATTTCTGTTACCACCCACTGATATCACACACCTGAGAGTGACGGAGAGATGGCGGATCAGTTGGGTCTGGTGGAAACCCAGACCTCTCCTGGCCTCATGTGGACGAGCTCCAGGACGGAGAAGGTTGCTGCTGTCATTTCCGGCGCCATCTGCAATTTAACAAAACGACAGAAGTGTGTGAACAAACGGATCTTAAGAAGCTGCAACGATTATCTAGGATTGTTTTAGACTATACATCGTGATCAATTGTTGAGACGTTTCCAGCTCTGTCATCAGTAACGTCACGACAGTGATCCTCTCCGGGACAAACGAGGAAACAGACCTGTATATCCACACACCTGAAGACTGATGCACTAATGTGAACTCAACACGCATAAACAGAGCAACAACTGCGAGATATCAAAGGGGAAATGAAAGGTCACTCCAGGGCAAATCTAATTTACTGCCTCCCGGTGATAAGTGATATTACAGCTCAGAGAGCAAGTCCCGTCTGGCGAGTTCACGTCCTGATCTGCAGAGATGTCATTCAAGCGTAACTACTAACATACAGACAGATGTTGTCTGTGTGTGTGCGTGTGTGTGTGTGTGTGTGTTTTACTGACTTTCACAAGGAACTAAAGGTTGATAGCGACACCCAGACTTCACACGATCAAAGGTTGTTGCGTTTGCTGCTGAAAGAAAACACTTGTTGTGATTCAGGTGACAGGAAGTCAGGAGGGAAATTTGGGAGAAAATGCAAATAAGCCGCTGATGTCTCTAAAATACTAAAATATAAAACATTCTGCAGCCAGAGACCCTGCAGAGACAGAGTTTGAGTCGACTTTCTGCTCCCAGGTGAGAAAATGGACCAATTCTTTTCTGATCGTTCCTGTTCACTGATCCCTTTTTAATAGTTTCTGTGCTGTCAGCTGCGTGCTCGTTTTATTTCACACAATTTATTAAAGAACAAACAAACAAAAACATTCAAACAAGCACAAAACCGAAATAATGAATTTCTGTTTCCACCATTAAAGGCTCGGGTCGTTCGTCGCCCTGAGGTTTGCTTCCTGATTCCAGAACCAGAACCAGCTCAAGGCCCCGATCAAATAGAATAAAGGTTTCACAAATCAGCAACGGTGTTTTAAAGAGTCCTCGGCCTCTCTGGGGTTAGGATGTAGACCAGATGTGACATTTGTAAGTGTGGTGGGTTTTGATCTAGATGCAGAAAAACGCAGTGAAACGTCCCTTTGTTGCATTTTTGCATTGGAGTCTGGAGTGTGACGAACACTTCCCCATCTTATATACTTCTCCATCATGATCATCCTTATCATAATAAGTCTAACTCCAGAGTTCATTTCATTCTCTTCAGTTGGAGCCACAGTATCAGCCATAAGAAAACTCCAGTGCAGACTTGAACACTCCTTAGGTGTCATAAACTCATCTAACGTGTGTGATCTTCTTGGTGTTTAATCAGGGCAGCCAATTAGATGCGACTTCATACTTTAAACTAGGACACTTGGACCTCCGCCAAGACCAATGTCAAACAACATACACCAGACTTCAGAGGAAAGAAAATACAGATTCACATGACCTGATCCGGATCTGGCCAAAACTTTAACGGCTGCCTCTCTGGGCCATGACTCGTCCCGCCACCAAGTCCGGCGCAAATCGGTTCAATACTTTTTGCGTAATCGTGCTCACAAAACAAATAAATAAATGAAACCTACTCGGCGGAGGAAACAAATCAAAGGTCGCAGTGTTGCACTGTCAGCTTCCATTAAACAAACTTTTGACTCAAAGTGTCCTCACTGATGCGCACATTCAGCCAACAGGACGAGCTCGTGCCCGGACTCATAAATCACACCTGCACATGTACAGACCTGCAGCAGCCTCTCAGCCCGGCTCCGGAGTCCTCGTGCTGAGGTGGAGGGGAAGTCCGGAGCGGATCAACAGGCAGCTGCCGGTGTCAACGCGCCGCCTTCATCCTTCATGTGGCGCGCTTTGGTAATTTCTGGCCGCGCGCGCGGTAACCCTCATTAAAATATTACCTGTGTGAATCCCGACGGTTCGTCAGTCATTGAAATCTCTGGACATGGACATTAAGGTTATATCCAGTCCTCAGTGAGCGGAGACAGGTACTGTAGAGGTGAGTCTCCGTCGTGCGCACTGACTCCTCCTCCTCCCTCAGGTTGAACCGGAGCTTTCAGCTGCCTGGACTGATCTTCAGGGGCGGATTGAATGATTGTGGGGCCCCGGGGCTCAACAGCCTGACTCCCTCTCTCGTCTTTTCACCTCAGCCTTTAACTAGCTCTGAAACTTTATTTTAGCTGCTATTTATTTTATTTATTGTTATTCTTACTGATTGTATCCTTTCTTCTTCTTCTTATTATTATTATTATTATTATTATTACTGGAGCTTATTCTGTGCAAATACTTCATGAAGTGGTTCCCTACATGAGTTTCATAGGTCTCCAAAAAACCTCAACACCAACATTTTATGGTCTCTGGAAAAACCTTTATAAAACGGCTTGATTGACACTTTGATAATTAGCCACAAGTAGATTTGACTTTCATTTTAAGGGGTTATCAAGGACGCCAGACCCTTTTAGAAGTATGTGTGTGCGTGTGCAGCAGCACGTCAGCTGGTCCTCTGGTAAAGAAAGAAAAAGATTCAAGTAATGTGTTTACCATACATTTTATGTACTTTATTTTGAAAAAAGGAAATCAAACAGAAAAAGCTTTGTTTATTTCCTCACTGAGCTCATATGAAACCTCAACACTTGAGCTTCCTTCACTCACAGGGATCAAGCTACAAACTGCTCTACAGTAAAAACACAGACATTTTTTTTGTGACTGATTCTTGTGAAATATTCTTCCTGTTTCATGTTCGTCTGCTTTATTTTACCTGATGTCTAAGAGTGAACTGGAATGATTGAAACAGTGGTCCACAACTCAAAAACAACGTGGGACAGGCCTGCTTCTTCACCGGGGCTCCCTCCCCTTGTGTTGCCACCATGTCAATGAGGATGTCCTTGAGCTACCCGAGATAGCGGACGACTGCACGTAGGTCGATGTTGTTGTTTTCTCAGACATCGCTGAACTGCAATTTTTTAATGATCCAAAAACAGAAATATCACAAAAATCTCTCAGAAAAAAAATCACTCAGACGTGAAAACTCAGCTCCATCTTACCACCCCTCATGGAGGATATATATATAATGCTGCTGTTTAACATGTGCAGGTCGTAAGATTTAATCTGTACTGGACAAAGTTGGACCTGTTATTCATCCTCACCCTGATTATAATCTTTATGCATTTGGAGAGTTTGTTTATTTACTCCTGCATGAGCTTGATGAGTGCCATATATTTTAGATTACCCATTTGCTCTGTAGCCTGACCCGCTCACACCGACACGTTGAAAAACTGATGTTGTGAACGCAGCCTTGGTTACAGTCCATGCTTCTGTTATAACATCTCCACAAGGTGCGAACTACCTGCCAACAAGCAAAGCGATAAGATATGAGGCGATATTCAAATGCTCTGACTTCACTGAGGTTTATCACAAAGCAGGCGTGACAAAGATGAGGAAATATTTACACTGATACACGATTCTCTCCTCGTCTAGATTTTTAAAACTAAACAAATAAAGCTTTAGAAGTGGACAAAGAGACATCCTGTTCATATCACAGGAAATATTCTGTTATTGTTGTATATGTGGCTGTTGAACTGTAAAACTGGCCATCGTTTCAGTATTTGAGACATAGAGAGAGAAGAGGGAAAAATCAAGGCAAACTTGTGATCTAGTAACTGGCACAAATCTGTATATACAGTATCAGATGACAGTCCATGTCCAGGCATAAATTTGCATTGGGTTCAATCCCGCAGCTGGAAGGCAGAGCTGTGACCTGAGACAGGTTTATATGGTTCCAACTGTGCTGACGTACGAGTTGTTTGTTGTTTTGTTGTTGTTGTTTTAGTGGAGAGTTTACGAACTGCACTTAGATTCTTAAAGGACACTCAAGCTGAAACCAAAGCGTTTCTTGAAGCCGTGGTGTCACACTCTGGTGTCCTGCAGGTTTTTTGTTCCTCTAAAGAATTAATGAGCCACACATCTACCTGACACCAGGTGGGCTCAGGACAGTCTGACGCCTCTGTCTTAAAGGGACAGGCGCCTCACACTAACCGTTAATGGCAATAACACACCAGTTTTTATCAGTCCAACCTGGACTTTGTTAGCTGTTATTGTTTGCTTTGGCTTGCAAACATGCTGACCTAATGTTGTACCGAATTAAACTGAATTGAATGTCTAAGTGACAAGTTAACATTTAGCATGTTCAATCACTAATCTTAGCATTAGTTACTAAGTTAGCATTCGAGATAGCAAAATAAACCAACCACATGGTTGTGTTTTCTTCTGGCCCAGTATAGGCACGGTTCCATGGCCCGAGGTTGGCCCATATATGGCGTGACTGTCAGATGCTACTTCAACATCTGAACCAATCCTGGCGCACACACAGACAATCTTCCGGGAACACCAGAGGATTACAGCCGGAATCTGCCCAGATGTTGAAGTATATATGGGCCAGACTTGTACCGAGAAACCAGGCAGATGTTGGGCCAGAGGTTTCATCTTGCTAATATTAGCTAAAGTTAGCATGTTAAAAAGAACGGAATAGAAAATTTTGCATGCTAACAATTTATGCTAATGTTATTGTTAACGTTTGTCATTCGCTTCCGTTAGCATCGATGTTCCTGGTGTGATGTAAAACAAAAGCCGTCACTCAGACTAAACACAAAGCTGATTTTAGACTCGTATGAATTTTAACGCTAGAATATTCTTTTACAGTTTTTATCAAACAACACTAGTGGAAACATTTTCAACTTGGAGTGGTTGCACCTCCGGCTGAATGAACGTTTTTGCATCCACGCTCGTCTTTGCATCGACTTTGTGTGGATCCATATCGCTGCATCTCGGACATTTACTCCACCTTCAGTCTGAACGCAGCTTTAGAATCAAAGTTAAATCATTTTAATCATAATTTCCACATTGCATCGTCGTGTTTTTACTACTAAATAGTTTGTTTGTTGCTCTTTTTGCAGCTATGATCAGAGAGGAACCATGATCCCGTCAGAGGAGGACCACACTAACACCCTGTGACACACAACAGTAAAACAGTGCAGCACTTTGAATGATGGAAGGTAAAGAAAGGAAACAAAACTTTTGGTCCATCAACAAGTCACTTCCTCCAGAGTCATATGTGAGCACGAACAGAAGTGTATGGCGATCATATATCTTTTTAACAGGATGTCCGTTCAGGGTCCATTCTGTGTGATGCTGTTGAAGGAGATGAAACAGATCCAACAGGAAGAGACGGCTGGAGAATCACAGTGTTTCTCTGCTGTCTGAGACAAACTCTCACACACAGAGTTGTTTTTTTGTTTTGTTTTTTAGGTGCGGTGAACGATCCTGTCGATGCTCTCCTGGATGTCGGCCATCTTCTTCAGCATCTGGTTCACTCTGGCCTCGTCAAACTCCAGACACACAAACTCCGAGTCCTGAGAGAGGAAGGAGGAGAAAGAAGACATTAACCCTTTAACAAGGGAGTGCCCGACAGTCGGAGTCCAAAATGTGGGATTTCAGTTTATTAGCTCTGACAGCGAAGCGGCTGATTGGTCGGTCCAGAGTGAAACATCACGCACACAAAAAAAACAGCAAATTGAAACTGTCAAATTGTGGATTGTGGGAGTTTCACTTTACAGAAAATAACATGTTGTTTGATTCGAAAGACTCTGTAGAGGTGAAAGGGAGAGGTTTAGAAAAACAACAGGAAGTCAGTTGTAGTAGTCTGGCCCACTTCTTAATAACACTTAAAACCCTTGACACCGTTGCCCTTATTTGCGTCAAATTTCATCCTTGTCCTTATTTGAATCATTAAGTCAATTAAACCTGAACACACGGACATGATGCACGTGTTTTTAGATTCAGTGTGATGTGCACTTTCCGAGGATATCATCACCTCTGAGGTCCATTGCAAGTAAACGCCAATAAATTCACTTCGAAAATCACAGAAAAAAAAAAGATTTGTAAGTCCAGAACTTAACAGAGAATCATGATGTTTTTAAAGTTTCCTTCAGTATCACAGTAATCCAGTGACAGCCGTCTCCTCGCGCAGGGGTTGTGCTAACAGCTAATTCGGCAGGCTTCTAATAGGGACAATTTTCTTTTCAAAGTTTTAACATGTGACGGACACGTAAAGTTAACAGACTGACTCCATGACTGTATGGGAACTGTAGTCCCAAAACAAAAAACAGCATTCAGTTCCACAGCGTCAGACTTTGACACCTGCAGCAGATGGTGTGACGCAGCAGCACGAGCTCTTGTTACCGCCCTGCTCCGTGTTCACGACATGCTACTTACAATTTAATGAAGTCTACCTCGACTATGATATACGGGGGGAATCCCATCTGCCCCGCCTTTGTTTCCTCCGATTGTCATTAAGAATGGATGTCACGCCGTGATATTCCCTCTCCCGGTTTCCATGGACACGGCTCTCTGCCTCTACCCAGAGTCTATTGTTCGGTCAGAACCAAAGTCTGTCAGCACAGAACTCGTAACATGTTTCTTCGACCGAAAGATTAGATTAGAAAGTCTTTCCCGTCAACACAACCAAAACCAATCACAGACAAAATAATACAACAAATAGAGACGTAAAACCGTGTGACATACAGTAGATTTCATCATAATAAGTTGCAGTAAGATGTGAAGCTGACGGGACAAATGACCTCGAATGTCTGTTGGATTTGGCTCCTAGAGAAAGTTTACCCCCTCCCTGAGTCAAGTTTAACACAATTAATTAATTATAATTATTTTCATTATCAATTCAACTTTTGATTGATTTCTCAGTTTTTCAATCTATAAGGAAACAGGGAAATCACCGCCTCATGATTGTATGCTGTGTGAAGTCTAAGGTAATGGCTGACGTGACCTTTGACCTTTAACCACCAAAATCCAACCAGTTCGTCCTCGAGTCCAACTGAATGTTTGTGCCACATTTGAAGACGTTCCTTCAAGGCGTTACTGAGATATCGTGTCCACAAGAACGGGACGGACCCAAAAACAATATGGCGCTGACGCGAAGACGTACTTATGACTTTCGCACGTCCCCGCAACTCAAGGTAACGTCCTCATTTCAACCAACAGTTTAAATCCCTTCAGCTGTGACCGTACTTCGCATTTCGAGAAGCCGGAACCAGACGACAATAACAGATGATGATGAAAACCGTCACAGTCCAGTTTGTGCAGAAATAAACCAGGTTCCTCCAATGGGGGTTCAGGAGCATCGCGTCGTCCAGCTCGTCCGGGACGCGAGAGAGTTTCAGGACACCTTCATGGTCGACGCTACACATTCACCTCCTCCACCTACTTCTGCAGCCTTCAGGCGTCTATTGGCTTTAATTAGTTTTGAACTGAGCGGACTCTAATAATAGCGTGTGCGCATCCTACAGTGATTCAGTGTCGTCCCAGGATAGCAGGAGTGTGCTGCCCCACTGTGCTGACCCGGTTTCTCTGAGCTGTGGGACCTCCAGTCTGAATATTTACAAGCTCCAGCCCAGATTGAGAAGCACAATCATTACTAATACTGTTCATTCAAACCTCTGCAGCTCGGCTGTTAACCACAACCAGGAGGAGGGAGCACATCAGTCCAGCTTTAGCTGCGCTGCACTCGCTTCCTGGTACATTTACAATTGATTTCAAGCTCCTCCTCCTTATATACGAAGGCATTTATTGGCAAGGACCAAACTACGTCATTAAATCCCTGATTATATATCCACCTCCAAGAACACTGAGGTCATCTTCTTTTAAATATCTTCTTATTTAATGATTTATTATTTTATTCCTTATTTTATCTCATCTTACATTAATGTTTTTCATTTTAATCAATGCTTTTAACATGGTTTTATGTTCTTTTGACGTCTTTTCATGTGAAGCACTTGATGCTACAGTTCTTGTATGAAAGGTGCTGTACAAATAGAGTTTATTATTATTATTATTATTAATACTACTGACATTCACACATCCATACTGTTTACATCTCGTGTTACTGATCAGTGATTTGGTATTAAGCACTCTGAAGATATCTGGCAGCAGATCAATGTTAGGTGTTTAAGATAAAGGTTTGATAAAAACCTTTATTTATTCGGGGAAGTGTCACTGAGGTAAACGCTCTCTTGCAGCACCATGAGTCTCTACGGCCGAGTGAACGGAGGAAGTATGTGGAAGAACAGGCCCGGCTTCTCCTCACTGGATTGTCACACCTCGGCATGTGACAAATACAACTTCCATATGTATGCGATAATATGTATATCATGATGTTTGGGCTGGACTGTATCGAGAGTGGATTTTAAAAGATGTGGAGGTGTTTTGTTTAATTTTTTTTGTTTTTTTTTTTACTCATGACCTGCACTTTCCAGTATTATCAACCGCAATCAAACCGACAGCGTGGACCTGAACGCCACTGAATGGTCGCGCCTGTTTCCGTCCTGCCAGTCTTTCCACTCTGTTTGCCAGCTTCTCTTTGTGACTCACCTGCCAAGAGCTCGTCATCACAAATTCATTTACCCCATTACCTTCACAGGTCAAAATAACTAAATATCAGTTAGTTGGAATTTTAATCCCAGACTGATGGTAAAGAAGATGATAATTAAAATCTGGTGCAGCAGAAACAGAAAGACAGTATTTATTCTCTTTTTGCAAAGTGATTCGTCGGTGGTGCGCAATGAATCTTGGGATAGGTTTGGCTGTGGAGGATCCACCCGGCTGGATCCTCGGACGCATTTGAAGTAGCCTTAGAAATGGGACGGCCTTGCTGCACCGCTGTGACGCAATCCGTCTTCAAATGCAGCCTCTGAATGGAGACACAGCTACAGACTTCGTTCTGCTCATTTCAGCTTGTTAGGTGCAAATTTAAGACCCTCAGTTTTATGTTTTCCACCAAAATGGATGTTGTTTTGAAATGAAGGTCACCATTTTACCAGCAGCAGCGCGCTCAGTGGTATTACCCTCTGGGAGGGGCTCCGAGACTGTTCTCAGATCAGGACCCAGATCGAGTAAATTTAGCCACCTCACGGGACCGAGGTTTATTAAAATCAACCGGTAATCCGGTCACGTCACAGAACCAGGCCTCCGTCTTCAAAACCAGCCCGAGCTTGAGCAGTCAGCTGAATGGATGTCCAAACACTGGTCGCCAAGTTAAATGTTAATATTTGATTTCTATGGTTTTAACTCGTGTATATATTATGAATATTTTAGCTGATGCAACAACTGAAGCTGTGTCTGTTACTGATGCTATAGTAGAGAGACAGCACTATTTTCTATTTTGTGTCGCACTACTTTTTCTACACGTTGTCACTTTTCTAATGTGAATGCAGCACATACTCAAATACAGGTTTAAGTCTTTTCAGGGTGTTAAACTTTAACGTTACAGGAATTTGAAGTAGAATTTGTTTTGGATTTACCTGAAAATTTAATTCATTTTCTTCCAATTGTAAAAAACTTATTAATTATTAATTATTATTAACTTATTTTAGTCTTTTATCCTGTAATGTGTGTTTAACATGTGTTTTATGTTTGATTCCACGGTTTGAAGTTCCTTTTTTAGTTGAATATGTGAAACTGTGAAGCTGAATGAGTGTCAGAGGAAACACAGGACGTAGGCCTCACCTGTCCGGCCCTGCCCAGTTCCAGCTCCATCAGGGCGACCGGGCCGCTGTGGGCTGCGTCCCCCCGGCTGGCGGCGGTCTGGAGGTCCACCCTCCAGGAGAGGCCCCTGAGTCCGGGCTCCCAGCGGCTCTGAGACAGCAGGCTCTCCCTCACCCGGACCCGCTGGCTCTTCCAGAAGCGAGAGAGGGCGGCGGCCTGTTCGGCGTTCACCCCGCCGCTGCCCTGCTTCCTGGTCTGAGCTGTGAGGAAGGCCTCCAGCTGGGCGTGGTCCATGTCTGCTGTGGCGATAGACTGAGGAAGGAGGGAGAAGAGGAAGAGGAAGAGGAGGAGGAAGATCAGCTGAGGTGCAACACAAAAGCTGCAGCACCAATACAACAGATCACTGTCAGGACTTATTCTTAAAAATAAAAGTCACTTTATTAGGTACACCTGGCTAAAGCTGATGCCGTCTAACACTAAGTCCTCCCTTCATGTTGATGTTGATACGACTTTTGGGTTACTTTGGAGGCTGTAGTTTGTGCTGCTGTTGAATTATGGTGCCTCCTATATGTATATATGTACAATATATATATTATATATATTTTTTCCCACCCATTTATATCAGTTTGGATATACAGTAAACAATATAAACACCTCAGTAACATGATTAAATACAATAAACAAGCTGCACATTATCTCACTGTTGTTTTCTTGTATATAGTATTTATGTTGTTTTTATTATTAATTGTTTTTTAATGGACTTGTAATCTTAATGAAACGTTCGCTTGGTTAAATAAAAGCAAAAATAGAAAAGTAAATCTTATTCTGATGTTGACCTCAGTGCAGGTAACTGTGCACCTGGAACAACAGTGATGATATTTATGTAGGTGCTGCCCCCTGCTGACAACAGGTGAGACAAACAGGAATAAACTTATGAACGAGAACACATCAGTTCCACCACTCTTTATTACCAGTCCAGACAGGATTTGCATACATGTGTTGTTACCTGATAATAACCTGAAAACCTTTACAAAGCAGAATCTGTTTCTACTTTCAAAGCTCTTTAACAAACTGTTGATTAAGCTTGACTTCTGGTTGATATTAGTGACATTATATTTCTTATTTTTTCAGCTGCAGCTTCTGTTAAATACCCAAACTGCAAAGTAATACTGTCAGTTGCCTTACACAATTCAATTCAATTCAATGGCTTTATTGTCATATGCAGAAATAAGTTATCAGTCAATCAATCCATCATGTTGCCATCAGTTATTGTATCAAACTAAAATGTAATAGAAACTAATAAGTTAAAAAGAATAATAACTTTACAATAAGACTCCCCTTCTAAAAGATTTATGAATGGTTTATAACTATTTATTTATTAGCTTGTTAACACTTTATAAATCAGTTATAAGCTGTTATAACGCATCAGATAAAAAGGGCAACAATAACCCGTTGCTTGCCAAATAGTGAGCCCACATTTATCTGTCCTGTTCAGCCTCATAGCTCTTTGTTCTCTTCATCATCAGTGTTTGTACCTGCTGCTTCATCACATGTTACAATGAGGCTCCTTTTTTTTACCAGTTATAAATGGTAGTTATTAGTAAGATTAATGAGTAGTAAGCATTAACTTGATCTTGCCAAATAGTGAGCCTGCATCAATGTATGAAAACTGTGTTATAACTTGTTTATAATCGTTTATTTACGATTTATAAAGTGTAAATAACTGAATTATATAACCTAATTATAAACCATTTATGAATCCTTTATAAGGGTAGCCTTATTGTCCATTTACACAGGCCCACATTAGTACATACTCACCTGCACACATAGGCTGCATACTGAGGTGCACATTATATTCATTACACACATTAACGTCAACGAACACCGGGCTTTACGAATGCATGAATTATAATAAATGTAGTATTATTTTTTTAAGCAGCTGTTTTCACACACACACAGTGAGAGCTGAGACTGAGGAGTTTATTTACCTTTATGAGGCCTTTCATCTTGTCGTGCAGGGCCGTGAACGCGTCCTGCGGCAGCTCCGGGAACAGCTCGCTCTTCAGCAGCTCCTCCGTGATCTCGCTGTTGTTGTAATAAACTTTCTGAGCGATTCCGTTCAACAAACCGCTCAGAGACTTCGCTGCTTCTGCATCCGCCATGTTTTTTTTTTTTCCTCGTCGCTGCGGTCACATGACGAAGCCGATATCGGGAACGTGTCACGTGAAGTCCGGCACAACGCGGCATTGTGGGAGATGTAGTTCTACGCGCCAGAAACTTATTTTTTTCCCCCTTCCACTTTGTTCTTACTAAGATTGCTCGTCAATAAGGGTTCAACAAGTTGAGCATTACCTTAATTTCATATTTTGATAGACATTAAAAAAAGAATTGTAAAAAGAATTGATAAATGAATGATTTATCCATCAATAAATACTTAAGATTTAAAAATGCATTTACAAAAACAGTATTAAAAAACCCTCATCAAATTAACCATTTATAAATTAATTTAATAATTCATGAATAGATAATAGAATTTGAAAACCTATTTGAATAGACATTTTAAAAATGGGAATAAATAGCTTATTGATTAGTTTTGTCATTTAGCTTCTCCTGTTAGCCTCTCCTGTTAGCCTTTCCATGACACTCTGGGCCTTCAGTGCTGGTAAAACCAGGCTAAACAATCCCAGTTGGCCATGGGATGTAACAAGCTCTGGTTGGAGAGATAAACAATGGGTTTTTGCAAGGCTATTTAATCAGCATTTTTACTGAGGAAATTGATTATTACTATTATTATTATTATTGTTATTATTATTGTATGGTGTTTTTTTTCATAAAGAAAGTCAAACTTTGAAAAAAAAGATTCTTAAAACCACAAATATATTTTTTAAAGGATCAACACTTCGTTAATCAGACTCCCTTATCTAATATTGCCTGTAGCAGTGTACTCTACATGACATGCTGATTAACACACACAGACAGACAGGAGTGGATGCTGAGCCAAGCTTTAATCAGAAAGAACACATCATCAGATGATGTGTTAATACTTTACAGAAGTATAGAGTACAAGTATATAAGTACTTAAAAATACTGAAGACAGTTTACACAAGTTTCCCCCTTTATTTCAATTTAATAATGCAAAAACATTGGAAACAAAAAGAAAATTAGCTGTTCACTGTAATAAATCCTCATCAGTTAAACAGTATTATTACTCCATTTCACTAATGGAAAGGCACTAAGGTCCTGATCCCTGTTGTCGAGTGTTAATGAGCTACTTTTGTTTTCAAAGTACATATAGTTCAAGTGACTGCTTAGTACAAGAAATTGGGTTTGTGCTTATGTGGACTCACTTAAATGACTGAATTGATTTTGATACCTGCAACAACAGGTATTGAAAACTGTCACTTCTAGTCTTGTTTTGTTGCTCTTTGGACAGATGTAAGTCAAAATATTAGATTTTTTTAGCAAACTACACAAAAACAAAAACAAAAAATTAGGCCTAATGATTTCCGAAAAAACCCAAATGTCACAAAAAAAAAATGTATACGCTCACATGAGGTGGTTCTTCAGACTATTTGACAAAGCATTATTTCCCAAAAGTGGAATGGAAACATTTTTTTTCCACATTTATGTCACATGACGAAACATGACATCCAAAAACATTGCAGACTATTATCTCCTAAAAATCCCTGATACGTTGCTGCTGCCAGATATAAGGGGTTTGCTTTTCCATCATTACGTGCATCAGACGCCCTCATCTCCAAAATGAAATATTACAACGGCTAATTAATAGATGCCGAAAATCCGTCGCCACGTTTAATTGGAAAGATACTGCAAGAGGAGAAAACCCAGCTTTACTCGCATAACATTACTGAATGGAAACACAGAGCATTTGCAATTATGCTGTTGACGACTTTTCTAAAAAAAAAAGTACTTCTATTTTGCGCGAAACTGCGATGGAAAGGCAGCTACAGAGACTTTTGAAAAGGGCGGAGCCTTTCGGTGTCGAGGCCAAAGCTAAGGTGTCATATAGACATAGGCATTAAAAAATAAATTGAAATGCTCGAGAAGGGATTATGGAAAGGAAAAGAAGCAAGTGGATTTTTACGAAGCGTAGGGTATCGTTATCTTAGCTGAGTCATGGCAGTCTCTAGTAGTTTTCTACCCTCTACGCCAGCCTCGGAGCTTGCCCCATTTTCTACGTCTGCCGCCTCCTCTACGTTTATTGCCTCTGCGCTTGCCCCCTCTTCTACCTCTGCCCCTGCGCCCTCCACGAAGCTGACCCCATCCTTTACCCTTGCGCCCTCTTCTTTGCTTGCGCCATTTTCTAACCTTGCCACCTTTTTTACGCCTGCCGCCGCCCCCTCGACGCCCGCACCCTCCTCTACGCCTACATCTTCTTCCGACCTTGCCGCCGCCCCATCGACGCCCGCACCCTCCTCTACGCCTACATCTTCTTCCGACCTTGCCGCCGCCCCATCGACGCCCGCACCCTCCTCTACGCCTACATCTTCTTCCGACCTTGCCGCCGCCCCATCGACGCCCGCACCCTCCTCTACGCCTACATCTTCTTCCTACCTTGCTGCCGCCCCATCGACGCCCGCACCCTCCTCTACGCCTACATCTTCTTCCGACCTTGCCGCCGCCCCATCGACGCCCGCACCCTCCTCTACGCCTACATCTTCTTCCGACCTTGCCGCCGCCCCATCGACGCTCCGACCTCCTCCTCTCACGTCCTACCATTTCTCTTCCGACCCTTGCCGCCCGCCGCCCCATCGACGCCCGCACCCTCCTCTACGCCTACATCTTCTTCCGACCTTGCCGCCGCCCCATCGACGCCCGCACCCTCCTCTACGCCTACATCTTCTTCCAACCTTGCTGCCGCCTCTGCGCTTGCAGCCTCCTTTACGACTGCCACGCCCTCTGCTCCTGCAGACTCGTCCGGGTTTGCCCCCTCCTGTGCGCTCTCCACTTCCTCCACCTATACCTGTGTCTACTGGTTCGAGTGGACTTGTTTCCTCGCCTGCACCTTGTTCTTGATTTGACAGAGCCGTGTTTGCAACGCAGGAGGGTGTAACATCTCCACCTGAGGAGCAGCTGGTGCACTGAAAAGCACCATCTCCGGGATTATAACAACGGAATATCTTGTCAAGCCCGAGTTCGGAAATACCAAGTTGCTGAAAGGATTGGGCCAGTTGAGACGTGTCAGCGTTGGGAACATCGGCTACGTTAGAAAACGCAAACGCATAACCGCTCCAGTTCTGAGTGACATCGTTAATCTTGTTAGAAATACCATCTTCGTTTGCATTTGTACACGTTGGACCACAGGGGGATTGTGCAGAGTAGATGATGAGGAAATTACCCTGGCTGCTTTTAATAAACGGTTGTATGTTTTCTAGAACACGTGACACTGCCTCTGATTGTGCTGCTGCCACCACCCTGGTGCCTTGGTAAACCTGACCCTGTGAAACAGCTTGTTTCACTTGGTCTGCCGGGTCGTCCTGAAGGACTTGCTGAAGGTTGTTCGGGTCTTCGTTCTCCGGGACATTCACGGCCACACTGAAGGAGTCGCCTAGCGCATATCTGCCATGGGAAAACATTACATGAGTGATATAGTTTGAAATGTCAGTATTCAGGATTACTATCGTGGGTTGATGAAATTGAAAAGCAGATTTGTTCCTCATACTATCATCACATGGCAAAAAATCGTGTTATGTGAGGTCACCATTGACCTTTGACCTTTGACCACCAAAAACAAATAAGTTCATCCTTGAGTCCAATCGAATGTTTGTGCCAAATTTGAAGAAGTTACAGCTCTAGCTATCACCAGCGCAGAGGCATGAAAATAGCTGACAAAATGAACACTAAAGGTCATTGGAGTCATTAAAACAGACTCATCAGAAGAACAAAGTGTTTGAGGACTCACTCATTCTTGATGCCATCTACAATACTTGTGAGCCAGTTCTGGTCCACAGCAGAAACACTGTCTCCAGCAGACAGGAGGAAGGTCAGCACCACAGTCACCCAGCACAGGCCAGCCATCTGCACACAGATCAGGTGCAGTGACAGAGTGGTTTTAACACACAGCGTTGTCACAAAGCAGATGACACACAGTGACAATGATACAAACTTAATCAAGTATATGACAATTCAAGAAACTTTATTTGTCCCCAGGGGGCAATTTAAGGGGCACATAGAGTAGACATTAAAAAAACCACAAGCTGTACATATTAAGAAAAACAATGACAACAACAACAGCAACAACGGTGCAAAACAAAACCTGTAATATTGTAATGACAATAACATGGGAGAATAATAAAAATGATTTTTTTTTAAATTAGCTGTATGAGAGATAATATAAACATATATACAGTATAGGTGCATATGATGTATATGAGGTATATGGGCCAAAGTCCAATAGAACAAGGACAAAACTGTAAATATAATAAAATATAAATCTACAAAGGCCATTGAATAAATAACTCACCTTCATTACTGTTGTCAGCAGGATGTGCTGGGTTTAACACCCTACAAAAAATATATACACATTAATATTGAAAAGAAAAGTTTGGTCTAAATCCTGCTCAATAACTGACACAAAGGACATCTCAATGTCCATTTAGAGCGACATGATCAGCTGACTATCAGTTAAAATAATCATTAATGATTTTGACAACTGATTAACAGCTGAAGTTCATTTTGATGCAAAGATGCAAAACATATGATGTGATGAGCAGACATTTCTCTCATTAAACACACAATATCTTTAAGTTTTTTACTGTTGTAATAAAAAAAATATATTTTCAGATGTAAACTTGGGCTTTAGAAAATTGTTACTGTATTTATTTATTTATTTTTTACTGTTTTCTGATGTTTTCTAGCCCAAAATCTCAATCGAGGAAATCCTACTCAGATTAATCTATAATGAAAATAATCGTTAGACTGTTTCAGCCTGCGGAGGGAAACTTTGCAGCTTTATTTCATGTACCTGCTTTGGTAGACGACGATGTCTGATTGATGCTCTGAAGCCGATGAGTCCTCTTGGTTTTTTCTCAGTGTTTGGTGAAGATACTGCAGCAGTGAACAGTGTTAGGAGGAAGTGACTTTATTTTTTGTAGATGACACAGAGACAATGGTCAAACCTATCACAGCTGCATTATACCCTTATTTGAACAAGTTTTTGAAAAAGAAGGAAGAGGAAGAGTAGAAAAAGGAGTAAAGTCTCATCTCAGCATGATTTGAGAAGTTAAAAAGAGAAATCATTCATCATCACCATAATCACCATAATTTATCAGTTTATTTTTTTATTAAGACACAGAGATAAAAGAAAATAAAAACATCAATTTAAATCTTAAATTGAAGGAGAAGCCATTAAGGCAGATGCTTGTGTAATAAATAAGCACATCACTCAGTCTGTGGTAATTCTCCAATCAGCATTCATCGCAATTGTGTAATGATAATTCCAAATGTTCACGTTAGTAGAATTTTTTTAATCTAAAGAACATTGCACTTGTACTTTTCAAACTACAGATATAAAGAACAACAAATACCTAATTAAATTACCATAAAATAACTTCAACATTGTCACATTTAAAATTTCCCACATTATAAGGCTGCATAGTTACATCCATGAATTTAATTCAATTATCTTTCTGAGATGTCGTTGCAAAACGTCCATGGGAATGACATGGGGCCCCTTTAGGGGGGCTTCCTACTAAGATGTCATTGCAAATAGTCCACTGTTTGTTTAAGGGGGAGGGAGCCACATTTTGAGACATTGCTGTGGAATAAAGTTTGTCAGCCCTCAAGGCCCCCCCACCCAACAGCCTGGGTCCCCAAGCAGTTGCCCGCCTTGCTGCGCATCAGTGTTACTGAAGTAGAACCGATATCTCTCCTTACATCTGATCTCAGGACAGCTTTCTGCCCCACAAAGGATCTGAGACCTGTGTGAATTTGAAAGCTAGCTTGACTTCCAGCCGTTCAAAGATCCTCTATACAGCAGATGCCGCATCACAGGCAGCGCCAATGGTGTGAAATGGGACACAGTTCCGGTCTCCTAAGTGGGCATTGACCCCCAACCCCTCCCTCTAAGCGACAGTAGCTAATCTAATCTATCCATGTCTAGATTTACCTCTCTGCATCCTTTGGGAAAGAAAAGACAGATACGTTTTTCTTACAGCCTGTTGCTGCACAAAGCTCGAACTAATGGATTACTTGTCCCTGCCAAAATAGTACAACAATACAGTGCAAATTTGCGCCTTTTTTCCCGCTGTTTTTATCTACTAATGACATTTGATCTGCCAGGTACAAAGTCATGTCAGTTTAATTAAACAGTTTTACTCTGTTTTAGCGGTTATTAAGCAATGAAACACGTTTTATTTAAGTTTTAAAAATTTAATCCATGGTTTCACATATAAGTAAATCAATCCAAAAATAACTGCGGGTCCATCTAATCATCTGGTTATCGGTTGGCAAACGTCGTCGGCAGTTGATAGATCTCGCGAGAGTATGGCCCTGAGGCAGATCTCGAATAGTTAATTTTCTCCGGATCTGTTCATCTGAAAAATTTCATTTTGATGTCAGAATGTTCTGAAGACGCGTGGCTTATGAAAACTGGGTCCAATATTTATTCCTATTTTTTTTTTTTTTTACAATTTTATTACTGTATAGAGGATCTTTGGCTTAAATGTGCTTGTCAAGCTGTCCGTTGTCTCAACTTCTACCGTTCTGCGATCAGTTACGATTGCACACATTATACGCATGCGCAGACGTGTGTGGGAACTAAACCTGCTTATAACCGTTGAGAGGCAGCAGTAGATAAGCAGTATAGCTTATATAGCAGTAGTAGGCAGGAGCAAATAAACATGCAAATTACACTGATTTATCATATCTGTGTGAGATTTACAGTAAGTTTGTAGCCAGGAGTAGAGCAGCTTCTCTCGGGAATAGCTGAGTACGTACGTTGTGTGCGCAGCGGGCGAGAAAGAGAGAGAGAGGCAGCAGTAAGACTGGCGACCGGAGCAGAGTTAGCTAGTTAGCCGTTAGCAGTGTAGCTATGAACGTAGCAGTGGGTTTACGTACATTTCAGGCTGTTTGTCAGTAGATAAATGCTACGACTCCTCGAGACCCAAGTTCCCGCGTCTGCCCTGTGCTTCAGCTACAGTCCAGACAACAAGCCAGGAAAGGTTAACTACACTGACACAGGTAAATAAACGATTCTGCCTTGTCATTGACAGTTATAATGCAGCAGATAAGCCTGTATATGGAAGGTATTGTGTACTTTATGACTAAAGCATAAAACCTTATTCAGTGTTTCTAGAAACGTGGATTTCAGACGTGACCTCTAGGACAGGGCAGAGCCTCCTGATGATAATGAGTGTGGTCCGGACCAAACTAGCATGCTAGCTTCTGATTAGAATGTTTGCTAATGTGCTAGCTAGTCATGTAATTCCATATAACACACGGCAGAAGTTGTCAATGTTGTTAACAAGCTATGGCTACCTTACCACTTGTAAATGGGGTGTATGTATGTGTGTGTATGTGTGTGTGTGTGTGTGTGGGGGGGGTCTGCAGTCCCAGCAAAATTGGCGCTTTAAACAAAATTATTTTACATGACCATAGCAGCAAATAAGCACCTTTATACCATGTTGGCAATGATATACATGATTATAATGGAGAGATGGGGCAACAACTGGAAAATAGCAATGCTGAGGTAACCTCTCCAGGTCACCAGAGGTCAGATACAAGTTGCCTCCCTGAAATAAAATGTTGAGGTATGTAGATTATAAGCTGAAACTTTCATGCTTTACTCTTAAAATGACTGATTGTTTTGCTTATCTGCCTCACTTTAATTGTATATTTTGAAGATTACCATAGAAGGGATTTTCATTTATCCTCTATACTGCACTTTTGATATGTTCACTATCAGTTCAGAAGAATAATCCTAAAACTTCTTCAGCCAGGAAAGAGAAAGGTGAAGATGCCCAGAAAGAGAGAGAGTAACACGAAGGAGGAGAGAGACTTTCAGCACAGGAAAGACAAGCAGCACATGAAGAGAGATTTACTCCTGCTACCGTCATGAAAAGGTATGTTTCAGTTCGGTCTATATTTTTGACTGTGTTGTTGGGTTTGGCTGCTTAGCTCTGCTTGCCTATCTGTCTGGCATAGAGGATATGATGTCATCGACAGGTGACCAAATGAAACGTTACCATGATTAAAACCACAGATTTCTCTGAGAATGGATGGAAACATTCAGGATAATGTAAGAACACAACTCAACAACATATAGAACATAAGTCTAGTCATTTTTCAACATTTTAATGTGGAAAAGTTACAGATCAGAACTTGAAATGATGTGATTTTTCTAGCAAAACTGCTAAACATACCCTTGTTCCTGCTTCATCAATTTGAGGTTTTGCTGTATTTCTTTGTCACACAGTTTCTGATAGTAAACAGAATATTTTTGACTGTTGGTTGGACAAAACAAACAATATGAAGAGGTCAAACTGAGCTCTGGGAAACTGTGATGGACTTGTATCACCATTCTGTACATTTTATAAACATTTTAGGAATGATTAAGTGATTGACTGAGAGTTTAAATGTTCAGCACAAGACATGATGTCGTGACATGTTCATATAACACGTTCATATACTCTAGAGAGGATCGTATGTACAAGATGAGAACAGTATCAGTGGTCCCTCGCTGAGTTGTGCTGAGTTGTGCTGAGTTGTGCATGTGTGCTGCAGCTCTCTCTGAGGGTTTAGTCATTAAGAGATGAAGATAAGATGAAGACTTCTGCTTTAGTGAATGACTAGTGGATTATTGACTAAAACAAAGTCTTCCTGTTTTTTCTCATCTCTTTGTTTGATCGTGAGAACCATCAACAGTGTGAACGACTAAAGTCACACCCACACACGCTGATGGCAGCAAACTGTCCTACACTGTAAAGATCTTTGGATAGAAGTGCCATATAAATGCAGTCAAGTGACCAAATTATTTTGTTTAATTACAAAGGAGTTTTTTTGTTTAGCTTTTCAAATCACACACAATACAGCAGTTTGTTTACAAGTGTTTTCAGTGCAGCTGTGTGGTCCTCACCTGTGTTTGTATGACAGCAGTCTAAATGAACTGAAGCAGCGTTTTAAGGTGTGTCTTAAAACACCTTTGGGTCACCTACACTTGAAACAACAGTGCTGAAGACAGTGTTGGTGTGTTTTTGTTGTGTGTGTACGTGTGTGCATGTGTGTGTGTGGTCAGCTAGCTGTTTGTCGACTGTTTGTCAAGTCATGCCTAATGCATGAAGTCATGACTAAGCAGGTTCACAGGGCCTTCACACTTGTTGGTGTTAGGGGTGTTGCGACATCCACAATTTCACAGAAACATGTTTTCGTTGAACAGCATAAAAACCATGACGGACGTAGCCTCTGTGACGTCACCCACAGGTTTCTGAAGAGTGGTTGTGAAGCTCAGAGTCTGACTCCGCCTCTAACTCCCAGCTAATCCATAAATGGTCAAAGAGGAGGAGCGTGTGTGGAGCTGAGACTTCAGTTCATGCCGGTTTGTGGCAAGCATACGCTCGTCACTCAAAGAGGCCACGCCCTCAATTCTCCATAACCTTAGTCCTAAATAAAATGTAAACAGGTGAGTTATATAAACAGGTGTTTTTGTACCAGGCTGTAAACATGTTTATTTCTGCTGTAAAGTTGGACATTTTAACATGGGAGTCTATGGGGACTGACTCACTGTTGGAGCCAGACTCTAGTGGCCATTAGAGGAACTGCAGCTTGTCATACTTCGGTGTTGGCTTCATTTTTCAGCCCCTGATAAGGTTAGACATCCCTGCCTGACTGTCTGCCTGTACATATGTGTCAGTCTCAAAAGCAAATAATTTTCCTTAGAAGTAGTTCGTGTTTACTTGAAATATAACCAGGTTCAATGGAGAAAACCTTGTCTGGTTCTAGTTTAAGGAAATTTCATCTTTTGTGTTTATAACAACTGTAAAAATGAGAAAACAGTGCTAAAATTCAGGGTTCATTGACAGTTTATATTTTGTGAGTGATCTCTTTACCTAATGGGATTCGGTTTGATTTCACCTACTTTTCCAGTTGAATTATTTGTTTAATATATGATAACATGATGACAGTAAGGTTTTAATGTATTATGTATTATAACATAATATTGTATAGTTGACTGTTGTGTTGTATAGGGCTGAAGGGTGTTATGTAATTGCATTATACAGTAGAACATTGCACTCCACCCAGTAAAGGAAAGACAGAGATAAGCACTGAAATATAAAAAAAAGGTATTACTGTTTGGTTTATCTAAACAGTTAATAACAGATGACAGCAGTTACTCATTCATACTCAAACTGACACGCAGAAAAATGACCAGAATCGATGCCAAGCCAAGATTTAATTGGGGAAAAGGAAACACAACATTAGAGGATTTTCCAAAGCTTTACAGAGAACTAGAGTACAATGACATGAGTTCTGGAAATACTAAGGTTAAGTTTCTTTTATTGGTTTATTTAAAACAGTTTACAATAAGCAGTGTGTATCCATTCAGAGAAGTATTATCAGACACTTTTTAATATTAGATTTAAGCTGATTAAAACTAATACACTCTGCTGTAACTGAAAAAGAAGTTTGAGCTAATTTTGTAGAGCAATATTTTATATGACAGTTTCTCCTTTTGAAGATCTTGTTTGTCTTATTTCACCACAAGCTGTTACAACAAATTGTTTAAGGTGTGACGGAGCTCAACCATGCACTGTCTTATAAAACAAATATTAGTCATAAACAAAAAAATAATAATATTGCAATAATGGCATATGAGTTCATTTTTTATCCAGTAGGGTAAGAGCGCATTTGAACAGTTTGTGAAGTGGCTGTATTGTTGTTGTACAGGCCTTTGACCAGCAGGTAGCGCAATAAGACAGATGTGATAATATCAAATTGTGAGTGTTCATCACATCACATATGAAGATAAAGATACCAAAAAACAAAGTAACAGGGGCTCCAACTTTCAGGTCAAACTAAAGCCAAATAACAAATAACAAAATTATCACATTTACAAAATGAAATAGTACAATAATATAAGGGCGAGTAGAAGCACAATGAAATTAGACAGAAAGCAGAGATTATTTCTGTTGAGCATGAATTAATTAACAATCTTCAGTCGACATTACCAACACACTGGGCTACAGGTTCCTTGTCATTGAAGCAGTTAATGCATTGGAAATCTTTATTCTTTGGTTTGTAACAACGGAAAATGTTGTCGTGACCAACTTTAGATCTCCCTAGCTGTTTGAGGGCCTCTTCTGTTTCGTTTTTGTCGATGGGATCACCTTTACTGGTCTTGTCAAACACTTCGGAAAACACAAATGCAAACTGGTTCCAATTGGGGAAGACTTCATTAATCTTGGGTATGATGGAGTAGGGACCGTTCTCATTCATACAGTGTCTACCACATGGAGAATAGAAAGAGTAGAAGACTAGAAAATGATCATTAGCGTTGTTAACTAAGTTTTCCATGTTTTTCAAAACGCGTACCTCTGCATGAACATTTTTGTAAGGTCTTGCAGCAACCATCCTGCAGGCATCTACATACACTGAATTGTTGTCAAGTTTCTTACGAACAACGTCGGCTTTCTCAAACACCTCCTGCAGTGTGTTCAAGTCCTGGTCCTTTGGGATGTTCACAGCCACACCCACCTGGGTTTTTATATTGTACCTGCCAAAGGAAACGGACTAATTGAATATTACAGAGTATCATTACAGTATGAATACAAAGGTTGATGAATGAAGGTGGACATGCATGACAGACAGCAGTAGGTTGCAGAATGAGGAATGTCCTTAGTATTATCAGTGATTAACTTTTGTAGTCGGTATACACGTTTGAGCCACAGCTCGGTAGACAGGCTAAACATAAGAAGTTCAGAACCAACAATACCACCTGCTGCATCCATCATCCAACATTGTTTCACGGACTAGAAACAGAGTGACTCACCTGTTCATCATGAAGTTTACAATTTTTTTGAGGTCATCTTTGTCCACAGCAGTAGCACTGATTCCAGGAGACAGGAGGAAGGTCAGCACCACAGTCACCCAGCACAGGCCAGCCATCTGCACACAGATCAGGTTTAAGAACAGAGTGATTTTAACACAGGTCTAGGTTCTATATTAATACTGTGAAAGTATCAAAGCCTCAGTCCACAGAGAAATGCACACAGCCTGTATTCAGAAACTGAGCCTTAAAACCAGCCGTCAGGACTTCTGGAGCTTTGTGATGTCACAACAAAGCAGTCACCAAGCCCCGCCCACCTGGACCCACCATCCAAACCTTGCAGGATTTGGTTTCTCTGAGTGTTATTACCTAAAATTTGCTATATTTTTATTGGATCACTCAGAAAAGAGTCAGCCAATCAGAAGAGAGACTCAGAGCCTCCTCTCTTCTGATTGGCTCACTGACCTGTTGTTACTAGAGCTGCAGAGAGAAGCCTGAGAGAGGAGATGTAAAACTACACTGAGATGGTTTTTGGTTCTTAAAACCACAAATATATCTTCTTATGGTTCAACACTTCAAATAAGACATAGAAGAAGAAGAAAATATGGAGCTTTAATGGCGTATAAGACAAACTGTAAATATAAAAAAATATAAATCCTAAATAAATAGCTTAAGTTGACCGTCCTCAGCCCATTTAACACATAGGATGTGCACATAACAATAAGATGAATATTTCTACAAAGACCATTGAATAGATAACTCAACTTCATTCCTGTTGTCAGCAGGATGTGCTGGGTCTAACACCCTACAAAAATAAATATACACATTAATATTTTTATCTCCGGAAAAGTTTGGAAATTGTGTTTGTATAAATCCTGCTCAATAACTGACACAAAGGACATCTCCGTGTCCATTTAGAGTGTAAATGATCAGCTGATTGTACATATGATGTGATGATCAGACATTTCTTACATTATACACAGAGTGTCTTGAAGCTTTTGACTGTTAGTCATAAGAAAATCATCAATTTTAAGATGTAAACTTGTATTTTTCATTGTTTCCTGATGTTTTATAGACCAAACTCTCAATCAAGGAAATCCTCAGCAGATGAATCCATAAGGGAAATAATCGTTAGTTAAACTTTGCAGCTTTATTTCATGTACCTGATTTGGTAGAAGAAGATGTCTGATTGATGCTCTGAAGCCGATGAGTCCTCTTGGTTTCTTCTCAGTGTTTGGTGAAGGTGCTGCAGCAGTGAACAGTCTTAGGAAGAAGTAACTTTATTTTTATGGAGGACAGAGAGACAATGGCCTAACCAGTCCGATTACTCTCACAGTTGCTTTATACCCTTATTTGAACAAGTCTTCCAAAAAGGAGGAAGAGGAAGAGGAGAAGCCTCAACAAATATATTCAGTGTGAAAACACCCCACAGAGCAAATGTCTCTTAGAACAACTGTGTGTCACCCAGACTTGCAACAACAGTGCTGAGGACAGTGTTTGTTAGCAGGTTCACAGGTGTGTTGTGTTACAGGTGTTGCGACTCACACACTTTCACAGAAACATGATTCCATCACCCCCCCATTACACATTTTGAAATAAATTGCAGCACTTGGTGGATTTTTAATTAGCATCAACCTCCGGGGCTGAAAAAGGAAGTGCTAAAAGCTGCAGTTCCTCTAACAACCACTAGAGTCTGGCTCCAACAGTGAGTCAATCCACATAGACTCCCATGTTAAAATGTCCAACTTTACAGCAGAAATAAACATGTTTACAGCCTGATCCAAAAACAGTTTTGGTCTCTAGAGCTAATTTCCTCCTTTATGACACCTGTTTACATTTTATTAAGGACTAAAGTTATGGAGAATTGAGGGCGTAGCTAGTTTGAATGACAGGTGGGTAAACGTATGACCACAAACCGCATGACTGAAGTCTCAGCTCCACACACACTCCTCCTCTTTGTCCATTTTTGGATTAGCTGGGAGTTAGGGGGCAGAGTCAGACACTGCCAAGATGGCGACAGTGGACCAGCTCACTCTGAGCTTCAAAACTGCTCTTCAGAAACCTGTGGGTGAAGTCACGGAGGCTATTTCCATCTTTATTTACAGTCTATGGTCACAGCCATTGCTGCTACTGCAACTGTGGGCCAAATGACAATGACTGACTTCCCTTGGGCAGCTGTCCCATTCACCTCATGCCGTACCCTTGCTCCTTAGTAAAGGTGCTTGACTTACCTATAGAATCCAAAATGTTTGACCAACAACAGTGCTGTTTTTAAGGGTTTCACAAATGATGGACGAACACAACAGAACATATGCTGAGTCGAGCTTTAATTAGACAGAACAGAACATCAGATTTACACAAGTGTAGAGAACAATGAGGTGACGTAAATACATATTTAATTGATCGAGTAAAATGAAGTAAATATCAAAATGTTACTACTTGATTCTTTTTTTAAACAGAGCCCAAAAACAACAACAATTTCCTCATCACCTAATTGTTTTATTCAGGTGAATGTGCAAGACATACGACCAGTTACATTAAATTACCTGCAACTTCTGTAAAACTCAGAAAACGAGAAGCATTAAGCAACAGTTTTTAATGTGCTGTATTTATGCAGTTAATACCTGAAGGGAGTTATCTAACACAGTACCAAGTGATGCTGTAGCGATAAGCTAGTAGTATGAATCCCATCCTTTATCCCTAAGTTTGATTAACAATCTTCAGTCGACATTACCAACACACTGGGCTACAGGTTCCTTGTCATTGAAGCAGTTAATGCATTGGAAATCTTTATTCTTTGGTTTGTAACAACGGAAAATGTTGTCGTGACCAACTTTAGTGTTCCCCAGCTGTTTGAGGGACTCTACTGGTTCGTCTTTGTCGATGGGAACACCTTTACTGGTCTTGTCAAACACCTTGGAAAACACAAAGGCAAACTGGTCCCAATTGGGGAAGACTTCATTAATCTTGGGTATGATGCTGTTCCTGTTTTTCAAGTTTGTACATTTTGCACCACATGGGGAATAGAAAGTGTAGAAGACTAGAAAATTACCATCTCTACTCTTAACTAAGGGTTTCATGTTTTGCAAAACAAGTGCCTCGGCGTGATCAGTATACCACTCTTTAAAGTCAGGTTTTGCAACAACTACCCTGTTGTCACTGGTGTCATTTGGGTACACTGAGTCCTCTGAGAGCTTCTTCTTAACAGCGGCAGCAGTGGCTCTCTTAAAGACCTCTTCTAGGTAGTTCTGGTTCTGGGTTTTCACTGGGATGTTTACAGCCACACTGACCTGGGTTTTTATATTATACCTATTTGTCAAAGGAAACATACAAACAAATGTTAGAGGCTGTCAGAGAATACGATAAACAAAAGAGGTTAGCCTATATAAAGAAGTGTGTTTCCATTTTAAATGAAATGCGTTGTGTGATCTGATGTCATAAAAGGCATCAGTGTACTTTACAGGAGATAAATATATACACACACTTATATAAATACAGGGATTGACAGTGGATGCAGTGAAAAATAACAAAATTTTTTCAGAGACTAGAAACCAGTTAAAATCAAACTGACTCACCTGTTGATGGTGAAGTTTGTAATTTCTGCGAGTTGGTTCTTGTCCACAGCAGCAGAACTGTTTTCACCAGACAGGAGCAATGTCAGCGTCACAACCACCCAGCACAGGCCCGCCATCTGCACACACGTTGAGTTATTTATTTCTCTATTTCTCTATTATTTATTAATATTTTTCAAGGAATAGCATTCTGACTAAGTTCGTAAAAACAGGAATAATGAAAGTAGGACTGAGATGGGAAAAATGTGATCTCTCTGTTTCAAGCCTCATATTTTTTTTGGAAAAATCGACGTTCTAAAAAAACTATTTTTTTTTTAAGGTTCAGTCATTTGTCATTTATTTGTCTGTCTAATGACTTTTAATTCAGGATTTTCAATATGCTTCTGCGTCGGTGAAAGACTGCAACAAAAAAAAGACATGTTACCATGTTGACATTTTTCTGACAAAGTGCTTTTTCTCTTCTCAATCAAACAGCCCTTTAAGTGAGACCAGAATTAAATTTAGTTTTTTTATGCTACACAAACATGTTTTACAACACTGCCCTGTTTATATCATTTTATATCAAAATACTGATTTTTCATAGTGTGTCTTTTACCGTCTTTGGTGGGGAAAGATGTTTGATGGATTCTGTCCACACCGTCAGAGTCCGAGTGCTGCTGCTGTGGGTTCAAACTGAAGGAGGGAACATTTTTATAAGGAAGAGGGAAACCACAGCCAAACCCTCAGAGTGGCACCATGCCCTTATTTGAACTGTTAGATTTCCTCCTTTGAGTTTAGTTATAAATTAAGACACTTTAAAAGAAGAGGAAAAGGAAGGTGTTATTGAAATATATGCAAAGCTGTCCATGTGAATGTCACTGCAACCAAAGCTCCACATCTCACATATCCACCAAAAATATATTAGATAACATACAATGACTTAAAGGTTAAAGACACTTTAAAAGAAGAGGAAAAGGAAGGTGTCATTGAAATATATGCGATACTCACATATACATCAAAAATAACATACAATGACTTAAAGGTATAAAAATATGAAAAGTATAAATGTAGATATCCATGTGTTGTCTGATTATAAAGCAGGTACTGTGAAAATATTAAAGCGTCAGTCACCAAGCCCCGCCCACCTGGACCCACCCTCCAAACCTTACAGGATTTGGTTTCTCTGAGTGTTTACCTGATATCTACTCCTTTTAGCAACTTTCTTGCTAATTCCTCAGTTGTTTACATGTTTTTCAGATGTGCTAGTTACTTTAGCTTAGCAGTTAGCAATGCCCTCTCTCTGCTGCTCTCTCTTGCTCGGTGTGTCTTGGATCAACAAATGAGTGTGGTGTTGTTGTAACTTCAGTGTAGAGGATTGTGATCTTTATTACAACTTCAATGTTGTCGTGCACTTTTGGAGCCGGGCTCTAGTGGTCATTAGAGGAACTGCAGCTTTGGGTTCTTCAGTGTTGGCTTCATAGTTAAAACGGTCACTGTGTGTGTTATTTACCCTTAATCCATCTGCTTTCCTACTCACACTGAAATGTGTTTTCCTCGTCCTTGTGTACAAAGGGAACAACACCATCCTGTAGGACGGACCATTGACTGAGAGAATGATCATTTACCTCTGCAGCCTTTTATTCTGAAGGCTTGTTTCTTTAAGTGTTTTTATTTTTAATTAACTTTGTGTTTATTTATTTTGGCTCTTCACTCAGACTCAATACATTTACAATTGCTTTTCCTTTAACCCTGAAAAAAGCCTTTGAGGAGCTCTGCTCAAAAACCCAGTGTGGCTGTTCTTCATGACTTTCAGACTGAGGAGGGAGATTTCAACATAAACTAAAAATAAGAATTAAGGGCTGAGTCACCTCCCTGAAATGTGTAAAGCATGGAGACTTTACAGTAGATTAAATACACAAACATATTTTCTGTAGCAGCTGTGGTTTCAGTAACTGAGGACTTTGCACTCACACACAGTTATATGCTTCCGTCTTTACTAAAAGCATCATATCACCACGATCATGATCACAACATGATATACAGTGGTTGTTCATATCTTTGAAGCTGTGTAAGATTAGGAAAAACCTTCAGTGTGACACCAGGTCTTTATCTGGAGCGTCACAAGTGTTTCAGTGTATTCATGCAGACATGATATTTGTTACCATGGCTCCACAATGATGAACACACAGACACATGAGAGTGGATGCTGAGCCAAGCTTTAATTTAGAAAGAACAGAGACTTTTCTTTACAGAAGGACAGTGTATGATATTTATTGTATAATTCACATCAAACCTCTTTATTTTATTTAAAACAAACTATTCAATGTATTTATATTTAATCACACATTAGAGGACTATTGACAAAGTTGTTCCCAACCAATTCATGCTATTAATTTATATTTTTTTGTGAATATTATCTGAAAACAGTCTCATAGACGCAGGCGAGGATTTAAATGAAGCAACAAAAGCTGACAAGATAAGTGGCCTGTAGGCTAGACTGATTTCAGGAGCATACCTCAATCTAAGTACATCAGCACACTGAGCGAGGATACAAGGATAAACTGTGCATTTCCAGGCCAGAGTCAGACTCAAGACAACTGGTCGTTTAAATCTATCATGCTGCTGGTCGCCTTTATTGTGAAGGTCTGTCGGTCATATGTGTTGCATTCATTTGACAGACTCTTAAATCTAAAGCAAATTGCATTTTTTCCCAAATGCATCGAGAACAGTAAATGTGTAAATGTTTTTCTCTAGAGTTGTGGCAGTTTATGTCATATAAGCTGCAAGCGTTTGAAAACCAATTATAGGGAAATGCACAAATTAAACTTCTGTCACATTCATCCTCCAGAACCCCCAACTCCTCTGCCCCCGCTAACTCTTCTGTGATTACCCTTTCCCAACAACTGTCCACCCGTCTTCATCCTTCTCCCCTCTGCTTCTTTGTTTAGGCTCTTTATCTGAAACACAATAGTGTGTAACTCCACCATCAGTCGAGCAGCTGACACATTGCATCCGACCGCTTATGTAGTCACAACGGAAAATGTTCTTAAGACCGATTTTGCCTGAGGAAGTAAGGTTACGAAGAGATTGTTCTCGGATCGACTTAGTTGGTTTTTCACCAACTTTTGGGATGAAAAGCTTACTAAACACCACAGCATAATTATTCCACTTTGTAATCTGTTGTATGCTATTGAGAATACCCCCGTCACCTGGTTGAGTACATTTTTGGGGACACGGAGCGGCATAAACAAAGAATAGCATCAAATCCTTGAAGTTATCATTGTTTTTTATAGCCTTGAGGCCCTGTAGGGTGCGGTACTCTGCATGTTCATTTATATTATCAACTTTTTCAGGGCAATGTGTCTGAGTGAAATCATCTAATTTCAGATGTATGGCTCCTACCACCTTCGTGCCAGTGTAAACCTCACATTTCAACATAGCATTCTTCACTGCCACACCATTGTCAGGGCCTGCTGCGACATCATAAGAGTCCCCGCTCTTTGGGATGCTTACAGCCAGACTGAACATGGGTAATTCTCTGTCAGAGGAAACAGATGCACACAATGTTAACCATATGTCATTTAAAAAAGTATATTAATGTACAATAGAAAGTTAGATAGATGATAGAAGTATTGATTAAGTAAAACTTGTCTACTTCATTTACATGTTACTCAGGACATGTGTCATTTTCTCTTTTTGGAAATCAAATGGTTTGGATATTGTGAATTAAATAGCAGGGTTTTTATAGTCTTTTGTTTTTCTTTTTCTGTTCTTTGTCTTTGCTGTAACTTTAAGTGTTGTTTTGTAAAGTGCTATATAAGTAAAGTTTACATAAATCTTTGCTGACCTTTGATCATTGTTGGGTTTCGTATACCTGCCAAAGGAAACAGACACAGATGTTAGTGGGTATGTTTGATCGTACGACAGATGGAAGGAGGCACTGATCAAAGACTTTGATCATAGAAACTGTCTGAATAATAGAAAGAGACAATCAACATACAGAAAATATAAATTCATTCGATTAAACCAGTTCAGTTCTCTCAACAGAAAAAAGAGATGAAAGATTTGCTCCTCTTCAGATTACTAATCATTTGTTTGAAATATTCATGTTCAGGCCTTTAAGTTTCTCCCTCTACATTACAGAGAAAGTTGACTCACTTTTTCAGAACTTCTTGTACAATTGTTGCAAGTTGGTTCTGATCTATGTCCAAACTGTTTCCAGTAGACAGGAACACGGCCAGCGTCACAGCCATCCATCTCAGGCCGGCCATCTGAGTGTTTTTAACAACAGCATCACCACAGAGCATTAAAACAGGGAGAGTGATAATAATAATGATGATAACAGGTTGTAACTGGTTGTAGTTGTAGTTTTTTTTCTGTGAAGTTCAGCGAGATTATTAACAGTAAATGTAGAAAAAAATCTGTAAAATTTGCTGATTCTTGAGAAATTTGGCAAAGAGTCAAACAAAAAGTGAACAAATAAGGATCATGGGAGTTCTCACCTTCACCGCTGCTGCCGGCAGGATCTGAGACCTAAAACAGAAAAGACATGAGCAACAATAAACGTCAAAAGTATCATCCCTTTATAATGAGCTTTATAATAAGAGATGGGGGGACAAAATCTACAGTTCTCATTCTGTGGGAAAATCTTGGACAAGGGTTGCAACTATTGAGTATTTTCATTATCGATCAAATTGATGATTACTTTTTCAGATTATTATTTTGTCTATAATGTAAAAATGTCCATCACAGTTTCCTTCACAGCATCAAATGTTCAAAAACAACTCAAACCAATCAAAATATTTTTATCCAAAAAACATACACATTTTCTATTATTAGACTAATAAGAAGAAATGTCAAACTCAATGAGGAAACACTGGGCTGGAGACATGGTTGTTGTTGCCTGAGGATGATGTCAATCGAGGGAAATTCAGTGTGTCATCCTCTAATTGCCAATTGTGGCTGCAAGTTCACTTTGTTCTTTGCTCAGCAAAAGTTATATGGTCTAGCTTTAATAAACTTTTCTTGAACTGCAAGCCTTTGACTTTTTTGCAAGATTTGGGGTCTAATGAGATTTAGTACAGGACCTCAATTAATGTCTGTAATTAACAAAGCAAACAAATCTTTTGTTATTTGTGAATTAAGTCTTAATGTTTCTATTGTTTATAGTCTAATCTTTATTCAAAATGTGATCATCAGTCTTGAGATATCAGAGCTAAAAGAACAATTACATTTTCCTCCTCTTTGTCACTCTTTGATGTTGTAACAAATACATTTATCAAAAGCTACTAAATTTCCATTGCGCTGTTTTTATAAGGAAATCTGGTTGTATCTCTCTCTCTCTCTCTGTCTCTCTCTCTCTCTCTCTCTCTAGATATATATAACTTTGTATATCTCACCTGTGTAATGAAGAACAGGTGTGAGACGGATGATCTGAAGCTGTTGACTCCCTCGCTGGGAAGAAATGTGTGAACACTGTGGAGGAAAGGGCTTTTTAATGAAGCAGAGTGAGACCGTGCCCAAAGCTTTACTGTGGCGTCATCACTTTATCTTTACATTCAAATTCCGTCCGTTGAATATAATTTAAGGTAAAATGTATTGTCAGTGCAGGGAGACAGTGTCCTTTCAGCAGACCCTCCCTTTCTCCATGTCATATGTGACACTACAGTCGAGTCTCTACATCTAACAAATGAGTAAAATCACTAGAAATGATGGTGAAAAAGAAAAGAAAAGGAATTAATATATTTTAGTGAAGTGAAGTTGTGAGACAAACAGACAGAATAGTAACTACAATGATGAATTATAAGGCACGTTGCAACACCGGTCAGGTTTAGGCACAAAGTGGACTTTGTTGAGGTTAGAGAAACCTTTGTGATTTTCTATCAGCGTTCTTTAACCGACCAGACGCTGCAGTCAATTGTTAGTATTGATAAGCTGAAGAAGCTTCTTTTCATTTGGTTCAGTGTGTTTGTAATAATTCATGTCAGCTACAAGAAGCGTGGTGGACTCATTTTAATGAGGAGCAGACCACTGGTGCACACCTCAGCACTTCAGTCTGATCACAGGACACTCTCCAGGATTCGGTCTTCAGTATTGCTCAGTTATATTAGTGGTTATCAACAAGCGTCAAATCCTAGTCGTAATCATTGAGGCACTTCATATTTGTTTAAATGGCCCTATAAATGTTTACTCATTGATGGACGTGAACTACTGCTGCTTAATCGAAATATAATCAAAACCCCAATATGGCCAAGTGCAATATCCAAATCACAGGAGCTGCAATTTATTTTGGATAAAGGTAAAATGTGTCACAACATTGGTGTGCATTGTAGACCCAACAAAAATCCCATCATTCTTAAATTTCCTTCAGTGAAAATGAAATGCAAAAACAACCATTCCGACTGAAATCGCAATATCTGCCAAAATAATATAATATGATTTCTTTTGCACATTGTGCATCCTTGATGTGAACTGAGAGCGAGGTGAAGGAAATAATCATTGCTTACAATGATGTTTAAAGAAAACAGGAGTCACCAAAGGTTTTTCCCTTCCAATTTAATTTCAGTCACTGGTTTTCAGGCAATAATAAATGTGGTCATATTAAAATTGGGAATCATCAAGCTGTCATACCACTTGATCAAAGTAAATAGGCTTTGCAGACTCAAAGTACAGGTCTAACAAATACAGGTAGCTCTTAGCCACAGTAACCTGAGTGTCGGCTGGATGGTGTCCTGTCGTCTTGTGAAGACTTACTGTCATGTGTTGCAGAGCAGTGACATGGAAATACATTTTACAAGCTTCACCAGTAAAGTGCTGGTCTGCAGTTTGAATTAGGGAGATAAGCCAAACGGTGAGTGTAGCGCCTTGCTATTATCTATTGAAAAAGACAATAGAGAAACGTTAATAAATTACAGAGACACTGAAGCAGGGCTTGTCCACGACCTGTTATTTAACAGGGGAATAAAGATAACATAAAATTTTATTTCATCCCATTAAATGATACAGAAGTCACTCACTGAAATTCAAACTAAACTCACCTTTACAATATAGATTGTAAACCCACTCGTTTTAAAAGCGTTAGTCTGTCAGCTCTTGTGTTTTATACCAGAATAGAACATAACACTTAAAGGATATGTTTGGAGTTTCAGATGCCTGGATCTACTAACAGAGTTAGTGATCACTGAATCATTCACCCTGTTAATGATCATTATCCTCATCTGTAATCACACACCACTTTTCAAAGCCCAAGTTACTGTGTGTCTCACACACTGCAGCAAATTAAAAGCATGAATTATAAACATTGGTTCTTTAAATTTCTATATTGCCAACAAAAAGGCCTGTCTGTTTCTGGGTGAGTATACAACTCTTTATTGCTCTTATGTCGCCCCCCCCCTCCCACTGAAGATCGCATCCAGCGTCTGTTTAGTCTGCACTGGTTCCCCCCAGGGATGTGTGATCTCCCCACTGCTCTTCTCTCTACTAATCACTCTATGCCAATTTTAACAGATGATAGTAGAAATATTTGACACACAGACAAACCAGAGTTGATGCTGAGCCAAGCTTTAATCAGAAAAAACAAAACATCTCAGAAGCGTAAAGTAACAGGGTAATAATGATAAAAACACAAATGCATTTGAGAATTTAAGAAAATGAAATGATCTTGAAAAACATTTTTAGTAGAAAAACTTCTTTATCCTCAGCAAATTAAAGGTAAGAAATTGATTTAGTAGCATAATCAATAGTGGTATTGAAATTTCAGGTTTACATGGTGGTTACATCAATCATCATCTTTTTCAACATCTGTTGGATGGATTGCAGAATTTTAATTTGTCTGATGTTTTGATTTATGACCAAATTCCTGCAAAACAAATGATTAGCCCATCAGCGTCAGCAGTTAGCTGCACAGCTAACATGCTAACCTATGATGGTGAAGAAAGTAAACATAGCATTTTCATTGTGAGCACGTTAGATGCTGAACCTACCCACCCTCTCTACCCATTCTACTGGATCATCCTCTACCACTCCAACCCCCTTTACCACTCCAACCTCCTCTACCACTCCTACCTCCTTTACCACTCCAACCCCCTTTACCACTCCTACCTCCTTTACCACTCCTACCTCCTTTACCACTCCTTCCTCCTTTACCCCTCCTACCTCCTGTAACACTCCTACCTCCTTTACCACTCCAACCCCCTTTACCACTCCCACCTCCTTTACCACTCCTACCTCCTTTACCACTCCTTCCTCCTTTACCACTCCTACCTCCTTTACCACTCCTACCTCCTGTAACACTCCCACCTCCTTTACCACTCCTACCTCCTTTACCACTCCTACCTCCTTTAACACTCTCACCTCCTTTACCACTCCCTCCTCCTGTAACACTCTCACCTCCTTTACCACTCCTTCCTCCTTTACCACTCCAACCTCCTGTAACACTCTCACCTCCTTTACCACTCCTTCCTCCTTTACCACTCCAACCTCCTGTAACACTCTCACCTCCTTTACCACTCCTTCCTCCTTTACCACTCCTACCTCCTTTACCACTCCTTCCTCCTTTACCACTCCTACCTCCTTTACCACTCCTACCTCCTTTACCACTCCTACCTCCTTTACCACTCCTACCTCCTTTACCACTCCTTCCTCCTTTACCACTCCTTCCTCCTTTACCACTCCTACCTCCTGTAACACTCCAAACTTCTGTATCACTCCCACCTTCTGTATCACTCTCACCTCTAACACTCCCACCTCCTCTATCACTCTCACCTCCTGTAACACTCCCACCTCCTCTTTCACTCTCACCTCTAACACTCCCACCTCCTCTCACACTCCCACCTCCTCTAACACTCCGACCTCCTCTATCACTCTCACCTCCTGTATCACTTCCACCTCCTCTATCACTCTCACCTCCTCTAACACTCCGACCTCCTCTATCACTCTCACCTCCTCTAACAGTCCCACCTCCTCTATCACTCTCACCTCTATCACTCTCACCTCCTCTCTCACTCTCACCTCTATCACTCCCACCTCCTCTATCACTCTCACCTCTATCACTCCCACCTCCTGTAACACTCCCACCTCCTGTAACACTCTCACCTCCTGTAACATCAGAAATGCAGTAGTGAGCAACTCCATTACCACTGGAGCATACGCTGCATTGCATCTGATTAGCTTGTTTATCACAACGGAATATGTTGTTTAGACCAATTTGACCTCGGGTACCTTGGTACGTCCCGAGTTGCTGAAGGGCGCCACTACGCTGCTCGTCAGTATTTCCTGGACCAATTTTGGGCTTGAATATTTTAGAAAACACAACTGCGTAACTGTCCCATTCCAGAATTTGATTCAACCTTTGGAGAATATTATATTTATGCCTGCGGCTTGTACATTTTTCCACACATGGGGAGGCATAAACATAGAAAAGCAGAAAATCATTATCATTACGTGTGTTGAGCAGGTTGTTTAAGTGGTCTACGACACGTGACTCTGCGTGATCATCTCCTCCCGTGTCGTGTCTCTGAACTTTGGCTGCAACCACCCGGCTGCCGGTGTACACATCACCGTTGTTCATCGTATTCTTCACATTGTTGGCAGGATCACTTGTGAATACTTGATTAAGGATTTCATTAATGTTCTGGTTCTGGTTCTGGTTCTGGTTCTGGTTCTGGTTCTGGTTCTGGTTCTGGTTCTGGTTCTGGTATTTCGGGATACTTACAGCCAGACTGAACATGCCTTGTACTCTATACCTGCAAAAGGAAAAAAACAGAACATGCTACCATGTATCGTACCACACCATGTACATACAGAACACAATACAGTGTAGGTTGTGTGATATATGAACGTGTAAGGCAGTAACTTCAGTTGTAGAGTAAAGAAAAGTTATCAGATGAATGCACATTGAAACCTAGATGATGATCATGGTATGATGACATGCATAAAAAATAAAATGACCACCACTGAGCTCTCAATGCTTCAACAAAGTATTGGAGCCTAAAGTGCAGTTACATAAACTGACCACTAAGTGGCAGCCTTGCACCATTTACTCTGTGACTAATGCAGCATGCCTCTGTGTTTGTCTCTGCAAAGTTCTTAAGCTTCTTCCCTGTAAAATATCAGTTTTCTTAAACTGTATTTCATAAAACAACAAATAAAGACCTGGATAATTTGCTTAACCTTGTGTGTATTGGGGGAAATCAGTCTGAATTAGGTAATATTTCTGAGTTGTTGACAGCAAGACTGAGCAAAACTCTTGTTGAAGTGCGGATTCAAAATAACATGTACTTCTGCTGGTTGTACTCTCAGCCTCGCTTCATTATTGTTCACTCTGATATCTATACCCCCCATCAAATGCAGCCCCTCCTGATGTGCCCATGGTGGTCTTAACAGTAAATGATTCAGTAGTTGACTCACCTTCTCAAGATGCCGTTTACAATTTGTGGAAGCCTGCCGTTGTAATCATCAGCCAAACTGTTTTTAGGAACAGACAGGAGGAAGGCCAGCATCACAGCCATCCAGCACAGGCCAGCCATCTGAACAGAGTTTATTAGAGTCAGTCATAAATGTCAATAATAATGTTGCAATGTACAATTATAATATATGTAATCCTCCATTTCCTTTGTGCAATGCATTGCGTAACACTAGTGCAACGTCAACCACAAGCAGTTTTTTTTCTTAGTATGCATACTGACTGTAGAGCTACGGAAGCCCTGAAAGGCAAGATTTGTTTTTTCTAAGTTTGTTTTCTCATCTGTATTAACAACCACTGAGATGCAAGTGTTTTGTTTTTTGTTTTTTTTTTTGAAGGAAGAAAAGAAAAATAGAAAAAGGATTTTTAATTTCTCCATGCATTTTAAATACAAAGTGAATATACAGTGTTTTAGCAAGTTTAGTAACATTACCGTTCCTTCTTTTGACTAGATATTTTATTTTAATCAGCAGAGGCTTTCTGCCAGAAACACGTTAGGAAGTCAGGTGAGATAGTATCAATGTTTATTGATTTAGTTAACTACTATTCTTTTTAGTTTTTTCTTTATTTTTATTTTTTGTTTCAAAGCTTTCATCCAGAAAGCCTTGAAGACGCACCTCTCCAGGTCTGGTAAAGAGCGCTCTCGTTCTCTGCTCAGCACAAAAAAAGGAAACTTGACTCGCCTCTCTGGGTTGTTTTCACAGATAAAAAAAACTATCCTGGCAAAAAACATATTTTCACTTGCCTTTCAGGGCCTCCGTATAGACCTGAGCATACTTTGAGTTACTTTTCCAGTGTAACCACATTACATCCTCAGAACCTGCTCAGTCTTAAGTAGTAAGAGGTTTATGACGCAGCTTAATTGTGGCTGGCGGTGAAACAGCTCTCTTGATTTCTTGTACAACCTGTACAGAAACATTATACATACATATACATACATGCTATATTCACCCAACTGTCCACCATGATTGAATGTGTACGGTAGATGGCTACTCATTGACTGCCACTGAATATGGCTTCCCAAATCAAATTCAAGTCACTAATCCTGCCTTCAGAATAACTTTTTTGTCTGCACCATCTACTTATACTCAATCATACAGCCTCATGCTCCTTCTCAGCCACTGTGTTCCTCCAAGGAATGTTTGTGTCCTTTTGTTTTTGCCTGAATATGATGTCTATAAAGCAACTGACTCTGAGTATGTCCTCATCCTCATCCAAAAGCTATATACTCTTTCCTTAATAACCTTTGCTTGAACTGCGAACTTTTGAAATATTTACAAGATATCAGGACTAATGCAACTTTAGTATAAATCCAGTAAGTAAATCCATATTTATAAAGCAAACAAGTAACCTTAATTCAAACCTGTTTTCAAGTTCAAGCACAACCTTTAAACACCACACTGACAATTTCACGTTTCACAACATCGTAAAAAGCAAACAAAATGAAGGATTTTTGCTGCAGGGTGTTAAACCAGAGTCAATTAATTTACCTTTAAATTGTGAAAAAAAAGTGTGAAAATCTTTTACCTGCCTTGGGGGAGGAAGACGTCTAACAGATGCTGTTGACTTGGATTTCTTCTCAGTGCGAGTTGCTGTCACAGTGATTGCAGTTAGAAGGAAACAACATTTTTATAGAGGAGAGTTTGACCATGGCCAAACCCTGAGACTGGCACCCTGCCCTTATTTGACCGTGTCACAAAGAAATAATGAAGAAGGAAGAAGATGTAAAAGGAAGTTGAACACACACTGTAGCATTTGTGTTGTCACGTAGCCTTGACCCATGACCTTTGCAGGCTTGTTGTTGACTGATGCAGAGGTTATCAAAGGGCCTTTTTTACTAAAAATCGTTGTGATTGATCATTTGTTGCAGCTTTCTCCTGCGGTGTTCCCCAAAGCTCCATCATAGGTCCTATTTTATTTTCCCTTACAATTGCTATTGTGCCAAAACACAGCTATACTCTGTAAAACTGAACCTTCAGTCTTGTTTACCTTATCTTAAGGACATGAAATGCTGGATGGCCAAATATTTCTTAATCTTAATATTGCTTCTGAAGATTGAACTTGGGGTGTAGCAGATTTCTTGAGGCCTCTATTTTCAAATGTTCACAAATGTGGTGTATGGGTGTAATTGCTGACTTTGCTTTAAAATTTAACAAGCAAGTTTTGTAATTATTAGTAGTTTTCTCTCTCCTCACGCTCTGTAGACAGTCTTGCATTCTTTTATTATTTTTTTTACTTTATCTGATGTGATCAGTCTTTTTGATTAAAAGAGAAGCAAGTTTAACAAAAGACACTAAAAGAAACTCAAACCAACAGCAATTTTTTCCTATTAAAACAAAGCAAAAGCACTGAGCACTAGATATGATTTTAATATTTTTACACATCTACACTCAAGCTCTTGAAGAGTGTAGGACATTCGTGTCTCTGTATAGCTCAGTTTTAGACCAAGCAGTAAACACGTTACCAATAGGTAGCTGCAATTGTAAAAGTCAGATGTAGCCTATATGTCAAAAAGAATGTACCCTCGTTCAACAGCCTACGACCAAAAACTGCTTCAGTGGACAACAGTGTCAGTGGTCCCTCGCTGAGTTGTGCATGTGTGCTGCAGCTCTCTCTGAGGGTTTAGTCATTAAGAGATGAAGATAAGATGAAGACTTCTGCTTTAGTGAATGACTAGTGGATTAGCGACTAAAACAAAATCTTCCTGTTTTTATCTCACCTCCTCGTTTGATCGTGAGAACCATCAACAGTGTGAACGACTAAAGTCACACCCACACACGATGATGGCAGCAAACTGTCCTACACTGTAAAGATCTTTGCACCAGTTTGTTTGAGCCAAGTTGTGCAGTTATTAGTAAGTGGATTTATGGAGGTTAATTTGTGATGGATATCAGTGATAATGATATCCTCTCAAAAGGAAAACTCACTGAATCTGATTTGATTTGACAGAGTTGTGACTTTAAGAAGGATGACAAGTTTTGAAGAGTTTTTCATTACTTTAATTATTACCTCAATTAGCTGTGTGTCACAGCCAGTGTTGTAACTGCAACTGTGGACCAAACTACTATGACTAACTTCCTGTGTGTGCCTGTCCCATTTGCCTTTGCCCCACACCCTGGGTCTCTCTCGCCATGCCCCCCAGCAAAGGTGCTTGACTTACCTATAGAATCCAAACTGTCTGGACAGACAACAGTGCTGTTTTTAAGGGTTTGACAAATGATGGACGAACACAACAGAACAGATGCTGAGTGGAGCTTTAATTAGACTGAACAGAACATCAGGTTTACACAAGTGTAGAGAACAATGAGGTGACGTAAATACATATTTAATTGATCGAGTAAAATGAAGTAAATATCAAAATGTTACTACTTGATTCTTTTTTTAAACAGAGCCCAAAAACAACAACAATTTCCTCATCACCTAATTGTTTTATTCAGGTGAATGTGCAAGACATACGACCAGTTACATTAAATTACCTGCAACTTCTGTAAAACTCAGAAAACAAGAAGCATTAAGATGAATATTTCTACTATGGATTGGGTCAAAACATCTGAGCAACAGTTTTTAATGTGCTGTATTTATGCGGTTAATACCTGAAGGGAGTTATCTAATACGGTACCAAGTGATGCTGTAGCGATAAGACAGTGTTATGAATAGAAAGCAGATTACTCTTTTGGCCATACATGATATTCAATGAATCTCTTTATTCTTAAAAGCAGTTTGAATAATTTAGTGGATCCTTGTGTGTTTAATAAAAGGTTGTAATAATCTGTTTAACCTGTGGTGTCTAGAATTTCTCTACTCCATGACATCTATTTTTCAGTTCCATCTTGTGGCAAAGTTACAGACGGACGACAAATTAAATGAAAAACAAACATGGTTGGCCACGCGGTGGCCCAACACCTTCCTAGGTGTCTTAATAAGGTGTTGGGCTGCCACAACAGCTTCGGTGTTCCTTGTCATTGATTCTCAAGTTCTACTTGTGGGCTGAACACCAGCACAAAAGATATTTGGTGTTTTGATGATGGTGGTGGAAAGCGCCGTCTAACATGTTGGCCCAGATGTGGTGACTGTGAAGGCCATAGTATATGAGTCACATCATTAATTGACCCCTCCTGCCCTGTGGATGGAGGCATTGTCATCCAGTTCTTCCATTCATTTTTTTTTTTTAAGATTTTCCTTTAATTTATCACCCGTCTGTAAGTGTCATTAACAACCTTCAATTAATATTTCAGTAAAGTCTTGCAGCAACCGCCCTGCTGTCATCTAAATACACAAATGATTAATTTTTAAGTAAATCATCTTTCATCATGGGAAATTCTTTCTCAAAGGCCTCCTTTAACATATTTAAGTTCTCCTTTGAGATTTTTTGAGTCCTCTTGATCGGCATTGTTCTTTTATACTTGCCAAAGGAAATGTACATCAAATGTTACAGAGTATCATTACAGTATAAATACAAAGCTTGATGAATGTTATCTCTCCTTACATCTGATCTCAGAACAGCGTTCTGTCCTATAAAGGATATGTTGCCTGTTTGAATTCATCATGTAATTTGAAAATTTGAAAAAGTATTTCAGAGGTAAATTTCAGGAGTGGAGCGGCTCAGGACACATCAAAGATTTTGCATGTGGATAGAATGACTGGATTTCCTCTGGAAAAAGGGGAAATAATTTCTGTGGCAGTAAACACTATAAAATAGGACCAGGGTCAGTAGATATTACAATAAAATTACTGTACATGTCATTTCCTAACTTAAAAAAGTGGATTTAGTGTTGCGTTTGTCACTGATTTTCAATGAGTGCACTCATGCTCAACTCTCACCTTCAGGAATAGTGCTCACAGGTATGTTAGTCTCAAACACTGGAAAAGATGAGATGAAAGTTAAGCTGCACTCCAGTCACATGGAGCTACAGTTGTAATGCTCTTTGGACTAGTACGAAGAATTCACATCATCATCCGTCTTTCATGCTGTAACCAATACATTTATCAAAAGCTACTAAATTTCCATTGCGCTGTTTTTATAAGGAAATCTGGTTGTATATCTATATCTTTGTATATCTCACCTGTGTAATGAAGAACAGGTGTGAGACGGATGATCTGAAGCTGTCGACTCCCTCGGGGTTCCTTTCAGTGCTGGGAAGAAATGTGTGAACACTGTGGAGGAAAGGGCTTTTTATGAAGCAGAGTGAGACCGTGCCCAAAGCTTTACTGTGGCGTCATCACTTTATCTTTACATTCAAATTCCGTCCGTTGAATATAATTTAAGGTAAAATGTATTATCAGTGCAGGGAGACAGTGTCCTTTCAGCAGACCCTCCCTTTCTCCATGTCATATGTGACACTACAGTCGAGTCTCTACATCTAACAAATGAGTAAAATCACTAGAAATGATGGTGAAAAAGAAAAGAAAAGGAATTAATATATTTTAGTGAAGTGAAGTTGTGAGACAAACAGACAGAATAGTAACTACAATGATGAATTATAAGGCACGTTGCAACACCGGTCAGGTTTAGGCACAAAGTGGACTTTGTTGAGGTTAGAGAAACCTTTGTGATTTTCTATCAGCGTTGTTTAACCGACCAGACGCTGCAGTCAATTGTTAGTATTGATAAGCTGAAGAAGCTTCTTTTCATTTGGTTCAGTGTGTTTGTAATAATTCATGTCAGCTACAAGAAGCGTGGTGGACTCATTTTAATGAGGAGCAGACCACTGGTGCACACCTCAGCACTTCAGTCTGATCACAGGACACTCTCCAGGATTCGGTCTTCAGTATTGCTCAGTTATATTAGTGGTTATCAACGAGCGTCAAATCCTAGTCGTAATCATTGAGGCACTTAATATTTGTTTAAATCGCCCTACAAATGTTTACTCATTGATGGACGTGAACTACTGCTGCTTAATCGAAATATAATCAAAACCCCAATATGGCCAAGTGCAATATCCAAATCACAGGAGCTGCAATTTATTTTGGATAAAGGTAAAATGTGTCACAACATTGGTGTGCATTGTAGACCCAACAAAAATCCATCATTCTTAAATTTCCTTCAGTGAAAATGAAATGCAAAAACAACCATTCCGACTGAAATCGCAATATCTGCCAAAATAATATAATATGATTTCTTTTGCACATCGTGCATCCTTAATGTGAACTGAGAGCGAGGTGAAGGAAATAATGCCCACAATAATGTTTAAAGAAAACAGGAGTCACCAAAGTTTTCTCTCCTTTCCTAACATTAATCAATTTAATTTAAGTCACTGGTTTTCAGGCAATAATTATTATTCAAATAAAGAATCATACCGCTGTCATACCACTTGATCAAAGTAAACTGGCTTTGCAGACTCAAAGTACAGGTCTAACAAGCACAGGTAGCTCTTAGCTGTGGCTCTTCTCTGCAGTGGGCCAACCGTCAGTCATGTTGAGGGGGCGGAGCCCACTTGACGGTGTCCTGTCCTGCTGCTAGTCGTAGCTCCTGCAGAGTCTTACTGTTATGTGTGGCAGAGCCGTGACATGGAAATACATTTTACAAGCCTCAGAGATAAAGTACTGGTCTGCAGTTTGACAGATTAGCCGAACGCTGAGTGTAGCGCTCTGCCGTTACCTGACATGTCAAAAATATTCAAATTCATGCAAAAATACAATAGAGAAACGATAACAACACAGTGTGAATTACACAGACACTGAAGCTTTTATCTAACAGAGAATAAAAAGGATAACATTAAATTAAACTTCATCCCATTAAATGACAGAGAGATGCGCAAATTTCTTCATGGAACCCACATAGAAACACGTCAATAGCTCAAAGCCACTCACTGAAATTCAAACTAAACTCACCTTTACAACATAGATTGTAAACCCACTCGTTTTAAAAGTGTTAGTCAGTCAGCTCTTGTGTTTTATACCAGAATAGAACATAACACTTAAAGGATATGTTTGGAGTTTCAGATGCCCGGATCTACTAACAGAGAGTTAGTGATCACTGAATCATTCACCCTATTAATGATCATTATCCTCATCTGTAATCACACACCACTTTTCAAAGCCCAAGTTACTGTGTGTCTCACACACTGCAGCAAATTAAAAGCATGAATTATAAATGTTGGTTCTTTAAATTTCTATATTGCCAACAAAAAGGCCTGTCTGTTTGCGGGTGAGTATACAACTCTTTATTGCTCTTATGTCGCCCCCCCCCTCCCACTGAAGATCGCATCCAGCGTCTGTTTAGTCTGCACTGGTTCCCCCCAGGGATGTGTGATCTCCCCACTGCTCTTCTCTCTACTAATCACTCTATGCCAATTTTAACAGATGATAGTAGAAATATTTGACACACAGACAAACCAGAGTTGATGCTGAGCCAAGCTTTAATCAGAAAAAACAAAACATCTCAGAAGCGTAAAGTAACAGGGTAATAATGATAAAAACACAAATGCATTTGAGAATTTAAGAAAATGAAATGATCTTGAAAAACATTTTTAGTAGAAAAACTTCTTTATCCTCAGCAAATTAAAGGTAAGAAAACTGATTGATTTAGTTGCATAATCAATAGTGGTATTGAAATTT
>NW_019174603.1:0-276 GCF_002260705.1 Seriola dumerili | reverse complement strand
CTAGCCCACCATTTTTTATTTGCAATCTATTGGTAGCTGAAATAAATGCTAGCAAGCTAGCCTCACCCTTCTGTGTCATCTACTATCCCTGCTTTTTCACCAATAAAGGAGGAAAAAAAAATACTACGTCTGGCTGCTAATTCTATCTGCTAATGCTAGCAAGCTAGCACACCCCTTCTGTGTCAACTTCTGTCCCTGCTTTCTCACCAATAAAAGAAAAATAATGCTAATACTAGCAGCTAATGCTAGCTGCTAATGCTAGCAAGCTAGCCCCCC
>NW_019174602.1:0-120 GCF_002260705.1 Seriola dumerili | reverse complement strand
GGGGTTAGGTTTAGGGTAAAGGGTAGGGAGTAGGTTGGGATTAGGACAGGGGGACAGGGATGGATTAGGGTCAGGGGAAAGGGATAGGTTGGGGTTAGGATTAGAGTGTGAGATGGGGGG
>NW_019174601.1:0-128 GCF_002260705.1 Seriola dumerili | reverse complement strand
TTAAATGATTAACATTAATACAACAAACTGATGCAGATAATCAGCTAGTTTATTCACGAGGTTGGTTGATTATTGCCAGGAAATGAGAGAAAGAAACTTCAGAAACAAATCTTAAAATTTACTGGCAA
>NW_019174600.1:0-140 GCF_002260705.1 Seriola dumerili | reverse complement strand
TGCTGTTTGGGAAGCATCTTTTTTAGTTCATTCAACAAAAACTGTACAGATTACCATTGTTACATAACGACATACAATGCAACAGATGTAATGCATATACAACGTCTGACTAATGCTAGCATTAGCAAGCACCACCTTTT
>NW_019174599.1:0-177 GCF_002260705.1 Seriola dumerili | reverse complement strand
AACAATACCATACATGCAAAAATTCTGAAATTGTTACTTTACAGAATTGCTAGACGTCCAGATGTTGGGGGCAGAGGAAGAATGTTCACTCCAGAGCAAGAGCCCCATATAGTGAATATGGTGATTGCCAATAACGCAATAAGACTACGCGAAATACAGCAGCGTATAATTGATAAT
>NW_019174598.1:0-413 GCF_002260705.1 Seriola dumerili | reverse complement strand
CTGAAACTAGTCTGAGCGGAGGAGGCAGACAACCATGAGAAAATAATTCAAGTCTTTAATGTTATGACGCTAAGCGTATGTTCAGTCAGGAAGACTATCTTTATGCCTTCTTTCTCTCGCTCTCTCCCCCACTGACCCCACTTCTTGTAATCAGGTGTTTTTGGTAACCAATCAGATTTCATGATCTCCATGATCTCAACCAGCCAATCACATTGTCGCTGTCAAACTTTAGAAGCTGTTCTCTCCCCTGCTGTCTCCTCATTTCAGTGTGTATTGCTGTGACCCTCCTCCAGTCTTCATATCCAGCACCAGGTCCAGCTCATTGGAGTCCTCATCAAATCCAGATCTCCAGCACTCTTTTCTTCCCATCACCCCCACCACCAGTGTCTAGACCCCGGGGGGTTTCCTATACT
>NW_019174597.1:23462-23613 GCF_002260705.1 Seriola dumerili | reverse complement strand
TCTAAAAATAGGGGCAGGAAAGGTAAGTGCTAGGGTAAATAAGTGCTTAAAGAGTAAAATATAAGTGCTTATAATAATATTAGTAAGAACACAACATGCATAAAAATTGTAGAGTATTAGTATAAAAAACGAGGGGGGGGGGGGGGGGGGG
>NW_019174597.1:17136-23004 GCF_002260705.1 Seriola dumerili | reverse complement strand
GGGGGGGGGGGGGGGAAATTCCTGCACCTATTTCTAAAATTCCAATTATAAATATTTAAAAAGGGCTAAGTAGAAAAAGTAAAATGTGCACCTCCCGTCCTGGCGTGGATTCGAACCCCAGTCTGCCGTATGGCAGACCAGGGCCTTAACCATTCTGCTGTCTTCCGGTTGTACTGGCCTGGGATCCGCATGGCCCAAGACTAGTGCAGGAACAGGCTCGGGAGTACCGCCCCCGGAGGTGGTGGATGTGGTTGTCCTTCTTTCAGTCATCGTTCAAACCTCCGGGAACAGTGGTCCCGAGCCTGTGGTTCTAAATCTTCTCCGCTCTCTTCCTCTGCCCACAGGTCCAACGGTCGTTATTTTCCAAAATGGTTATAATGAGGTGGATGGGGGGATGTAACTGGAAGTGTTGTACTAGAGGGGTGGGTAGTCGACCTTCCCCAATGTTGTAAAGGTGTTGTGATAGTCGGGCGTGAGCTGAATGTTTTGTTTCGCCAATATAATGTTTATTGCAAAGTGTGCATGTGATGATGTAGACTATGTTTGTGGTGGTGATGGAAAAGGAGCCAAGAGTAGGAAATGCTGAATTACTGAATGGGTTATGGATGAATTTTCTATTTTTATAGTGATGGCTATATGGAAGAAGGGTTGTGGGTCTATGGTCGGTGAACTGTGATCTGATGAGTATAGACTGAAGGCTCTTATGTTTCCTGTGAGCTGAAATGATTTTGTGGTTATGAAAGGCCGGATGTTGGGACTGTAAGCTGGAAAAGTTGTGTTTGATGATGCGATGTAGGCCGGTGGTTTGGTGAGAAAAGGTGGAGATGAGAGGTATCAGGTGTAGTGATAAAGGAGAGTTGTGGTGTGTTGGTGGAGTGTGTGTATGGGATGAGCTTGGGCCGTGCCTGTCCTTGGGGCTGGGGTTAGGATTAGGGAAAGAGGTAGGGGGGAGGTTGGGGTTAGGGCAAGGTGACAGGAGTGGGTTAGGGGAAGGGGAAGGGGATGGGTTGGGGGTAGGATTAGAGTGTGGGGGGGGGGGTGGGTTAGGTTTAGGGTGAGGGAAGGGATGGGGGTCAGAGGTGAAGGAGAGGGAGTGGGGATGCAAACCCAGGTTCGGGTAGGGGAGAGGACTTACCGACGGCCCAAGCTCCTGGACCTGGGGTGAAGAGGAAGTGTGGAAAGGTGGAGAGAGGAAGGGGGAGCGAGTGGGAGCGAGAGAGGCCAGTGTAGAGTTTTTAATGGTACGGAGGAAGCGTTTTGAGTAGCCTCTGGGGCGTAGACTGGTAAAAAGAGTACTGGTGGCTGTGTGGAAATCCTGAATGTTGCTGCAGATACGAAAAAAACGGATGAGTTGTGACTTAATGATTCCTTTGAATGTATGTTTCGGGTGATAACTAGATTTATGAAGAAGTGCATGTGTGTCTGTTGGTTTAAAAAAGACTTTGGTCTGTATTGTTTTGTGAGTGGTGTTGGAGGGCCCGAAAAAAACTGTAGTATCTAAGAAATCAATATGTGTTGTATTTATTGTATATTTGACGGTGATGGAGGGGTGATGGTTATTGAGAATGGAGATGAATTCTGGAAATTTGGAATGATCGTGGGGCCAGATACCGAAAATGTCATCTAAAAATCTGAGGTAGAGGGATGGTTGTAGAGGGCATTTGGCTAGGGCTTCTCGCTCCCACTCGCTCATGTATAGATTTGCATAGGAGGGGGCAAATCTCTGACCCATGGCTGTCCCGTGGACCTGTAAGTAAAACTGGTTATTGAAAAGAAAATCATTGTTATTCAGACAGAGTTCTATTAATTCGAGGAGTTCTGAGTCAGGGCGTGATGGATCCGGGTTTCTATTGAAAATTGTGCGAAGTGTTTGTAGTCCAAGGTGGGTGTTGATATTAGTGTAAAGGTTATTAATGTCAATAGTGAAGAGAAGTGATTGAGGAGGGACAGCCATGGGTCTGGTGATGTCAATGAAGTGGTAAGTATCTTTAATATAACTGGGGTGGCGGGTGGAGAGGGGACCTAAGAAATGATCAATGTACTGTGAAATATGATATGTGGAGCTGTTACAATCAGAGACTATGGGTCTGCCAGGAGGAACCTCAGAGGGAATAGTCCAGGTTTGCGGGTCTTTATGGATTTTAGGAAGCAGGTAGAAGTAACGGGGTCGTGGGTTATCAGGTCCGAACAGGTAGTCTTTTTGTTTTGCTTTGATGTATTTTTTATTGTAGAGGGTCTGAATAATGTTCCTGAGTTTAGTCTGGGTCTGTGGTTGGATTGTCTCGGCAAGGGGTCTGTAGTATGTGGTGTCCGTTAATTGTCTGTTAGCTTCTGTGAGATATTGCTGTCTATCCATGATGATTATTTTAGATCCTTTGTCTGCTGGTTTTATTATGATATTGGGGTTGTGAGTTAGGTCGGTCAGGGCCCTGCGTTCCGGCTCCGACAGATTGTCAGGGACATCTGTCGGGGGCCGGAAACGCTGGAGGGCCCTTTTGTTCTTGTAAATGAATTGTCGGGTCAGGGGATGGAGAATGTCGGAGTTTGGTTCCCAGTGAGATGGATGGATGAAAGGTAGTGGCTGTCGGTCGGGTTGAAGATGGAAGTAGTCAATGATTTTGAGTCGTCTATGGAATTTGTGAAGGTCCCTCTGAAGTTCCTCCCGGTCAAGTTTGTTGGGGCGTGGAATGAAAGAGAGTCCCCTCTCCAAAAGGGATAGCTGTGAGGGGGAGGGGGTGAAAAGGGTAGAGAGGTTAAGAATATTGGATGGGGAATTCCACCCCAGGTCCTGTGTGTGTGTGTGAGTGTCTGGGTTAGCCTTACAGGTTATTGTAAATTTAATTGTTGTAACCAGTTTTCAAAGATCAATTTAGCTGTAGTAGGTGTCCAATGAATGTTGTCTTTCTCTGTTAAAAAGGTGTCGTGCGGGATTTCTGTTAGGAACGGAAAGTGAGTGGTCATGATATTATTGATAAGTGTGAGGTTACCTTTCTGTGCAGGGGTGAGATGGGGTGAAAAGTTCATGATGGGGAAGTAGACGTCGGCATTTGGGAAGGTCGACTTTGCCTGGCGGAAGAGGGTCCTGAGTTGTTTTGTGGTGGTCTGCCTGGGGTCTTGGTCCCTATTGTTGATTCCGATGGAAAAGACCACTATCTTGGTGTTGGGATTGGGTATGGTCTTTTCCAGGACTTTGAGGAAGTGGTAGGAATTGGCTCCGGGGTAACTGTCCAGTTGGATTTGTGGGTGGGTGTGGGCTGGAATGCGGTTGATGTTAGAGTCTCCAAGAACCAGGACTGGTTTTCTGGGTTTGAAAAACCAGTCCTGGATCTTACGGTTGGGGCGTGCAATATGGTATGATGGTCTGTAGAGGGTCTGTCCGGAAGATGTTGCGGTTGAGGTTGTGGAAGGGAGAGGAGGTGGAGTGGTGGTGGGAAGTCCGCATCCTTCGGTAAGGGGCTGGAGGTGTCCGGCTTGGGTTATTTCTAATGGTGGTGTGATGTTGTGGCAGGGTGACGCTGGGAGGTCTTCTGGGGGTGAATCTGGGGTGTCTGCTTCTGGTTCTGGTTCCAGGCGGGAGTGTGCTGAGAGAGGAGGGGGAGAGTGATGGAAAGGAAGAGAGCTGGGAGAGGTAAGTATGGGATGGGAGGGGGAATTAGGTGGGGAGGGATGGGAAATAGGGGATTGCAGAGGGGATGAGGTAGTTAAAGGAGGTGAAGACTGTTGTGGTAGGGAGGAATGGTCCAAAATAAGGGGAGTCTCGAGGATGTGTGGGGGTGGAGATGGTGCAGCATCCGGGGGGCCCACGTCGGACAGTGCACCCCTCGCAGAATTTGTAAGAGAGGGCTCAGAATGGGTTATGTTGAGGTTATGGGTAACCTTGTTTGACCCTTTCATCATGATAGCCGATTCTCTGACTGTAGTAGGTCTTTTTTCTGTTTGGGGTACTGTCTGTCCTGGCGGACCCACCCGGGTGGCTGCACCATCTGTAAGGGGAGAGGAGGTGAGAACAGTGTCAGGGATGTGAACAGAAACATTGGAGTGGGTGCTGAGAGTGAGGGTTTGTAGTTCTTCCGGGTTATGGGGTTGTCGGGGGGAACCATGGACTTGAGCTGTTGTTTCAATGATGGGTATGGGCTTGATGAACTTGATGACTGGGGGAGTGAGGGGTAGGATAGGGGAGAGAGGTGTGCGGGGAGTGGTAGGCTGTTGGTCTTCTTTGGTTGGTAAGGGTCCCCAGGTGACTTTGCGTGTCCGGTGTTCTATTGGAGTGGAGGTGGTTGGGTCAGAAGTTTGGTCCTTGTTGTCTGTGGAATGTTGTGTTGTTTTAACTGGATGTTTCTTGACTGGCGGTGGGGGTCTGATTGGTCCTTTTCGGGTGGGTTGGAGGTTGAGCGACGTGGTGGGGATAGATTTTTTATAAATTGGGTAGGGTGAGGGGAGAGCAGTGGACTTGGGTATGGTGGTCTGCTGAGGTGTAGTCTGGGTTCCGGTTGAGGTTTGATGGTGTTCGTCTTGGGTTGGTGTGCAGGAGGAGGGGGTGGATGGCTTGGTTTCTTCGATTAGTGATTTGCGGGGGCCTAGGTAAAGGGACAGTGTGTTGGGGGCAGCAGGTCTGGGCAGGGGGGGATAGTGTTCTTCTTGGATGGTGGGTAAATTGTTGATTGTAGGTGGATTCCGTTGGTTGTCTGGTGGTGAGGTTGTGGTGGTTGTCCGGGATGGTTGTAAGAGTTCTTGTATTGATTTTAAAGTGTCCATAGATAATCTGTTCCCATAGCGCTTTCTGGCCCAGCCGGTGGCTATTTGTAGGGCAAGTGGGTTATGAGGGGATGTGTCTGTATGATCTGCTATTGTGGTCTGGTAATGTTGCTGTAAGATAGCTATTGTATTGTGCATCCATTGTGTAGTGTTGTTGTGTATCCTGTTTCTTGTATCTGTGGTGGGTGTGGATGGTTTGATGAAGTCTGTAAGCCGGGTAACCTGTCTTAACATGCCTGGTGGAAATGTACCTGTTTGTAATGCTATGTCCATGATGTGTTTGTGGTGGAAAGCCTGGATCAGTTTAAAATAATGTTTGCTGGTTTGTCTGGTTTCTGGGTCTGGTGGATGGTTGAGAATGGGTTGTTGTGTGTTGATGGGGAGTCTATGTGTGGGTGGTTGTATGTTAATGTTCATGAGTGGTGTGGGTGTATGGGTGGATGTAGGTGTGTGTGTGTGTGTGTGTGTGTGTGTGGAGGAGCCATTTTGAGCCCCGCTCCTATGTGTGGACTTACCTCTAAAAATCTGGAACATGAAGGTGGAGAGCTCTTACCTTGTTTTGTTGGTGTAGTAGGTCCTGATGTTGATGAGTCTCTGGGTTGGTAGTTGTAGAAGTTTAATCCAGAGTTGAAACAGGTGCTCATGGGTAGGCAGTCCTGTGTTAGTGGTGGTTGGTGATGGTTATTTGTAGATGAAGAGTTATTGTTTGTAATCCGGGTGTTGGTCCTGGTGGACTTGCAGGTTGACAGTTAAAAAAACAGATAAAAGAGTCCTTCTGCCTATTGTTGGGCTGGCAGAGCCCTCCACCAGTGTTTTAAAATCAAACTTTATTAATAATTTGATTAAAAACACAAATTAAAACCAATTAAAAAAACCACTCAAATCGAGGGTATAAAAGTTCTTAATACAACGCAATAAAATCAGAATAAAAGTCTTACGCATAAGAGCGGGGTCCCGACGTTTCGCAGNTAGGGTTGGGGTTGGGGTTGGGGTTCTGGGGATTGAGTTCAATTACTGTGCACTGGCCTACTGATCTGACAGGGTGGATGGTGGAATGGAAAGTGAAGTGGTCTCTCCCACCGGAGATCAGGGTTCGACTCCCAGGCAGGGCAC
>NW_019174597.1:14421-17076 GCF_002260705.1 Seriola dumerili | reverse complement strand
AAAAAAAAAAAAAAAAAAAAAAAAAAAAAAATATATAAGTTTATGTAATAGAGTAATAAATAGAATTAATATTTGGTATTTGTATTGATAAAATAATATAATTGGTCTAAAGAGATCTAAACTGTAGGTTAAAAGATGAAAGCTATGACCAGAGTTTGAATTCAATAAAAGAAAGACTAAGACAAAGATGAATATTATTGAAAAAAAGGGGTGGGGCAGGTTTAGATAAGGAGCGTGATGGTATTTTGGTCTAAAAGTTGCAGGGCAAGAAACGGTAGAGGTGTCTGGATGAATAATATACAGTGCTGAAAAGAATAACAAGAAAGTGCTTAAATAATGTTGAGTAAGGAACAAACATGCATTACAATTTATTAAAATCATTGCTATATAAAAAAAGGGGGGGGGGAGGGGGAAATTTCCTGCCCCTATTTCTAAAATTCCAAATGTTTAATATTTAAAAGAAAGGGGGGCTGAGTAGAAAAAGTAAAATATGCACCTCCCGTCCTGGCCTGGATTCGAACCCCAGTCTGCCGTGTGGCAGACCAGGGTCTTAACCTTTCTGCTGTCTTACCAGTTGTGGTGTAATGGGATCCGCATGGCCCAAGAAATGCAGGAACAGGCTCGGGAGTACCGCATCCGGAGGTGGGTGGTGTGGTTGTCCTTCTTTTCAGTCAACGTTTAAACCTCCAGGTACGGTGGTCCCGAGCCTGTGGATCCAAATCTTCTCCGCTCTCTTCCTCTGCCCACAGGTCCAACGGTCATTATTTTCTAAAACAGTTATGATGAGGTGGGTGGGGGGATGTAATTGGAAATGTTGTACCAAGGGGGTGGTAAGTCGGCCTTCCCCAATGCTATACAGGTGCTGGGATAGGCGGGTGTGAGTGGAATGTTTGGTTTCTCCGATATAGTGTTTATTGCAAAGTGTGCATGTGATTATATAGACTATATTGGTGGTGGTGATGGAGAAGGAGCCGAGAGTGGGAAATGCTAAATTACTGAATGGGTTATGGATGAATTTTCTGTTCCTATAGTGATGATTGTGAGGAAGAGAGAGTATGGGTCTGTGGTCGGTAAATTGTGATCTGATGAGGATGGATTGGAGGCTCTTGTGTTTTCTATTGGCTGAGATGATACGGTGGTTCTGGAAAGCTGGATGTTGGGACTGTAATATGGTAAAGTTGTGTTTGATGGTGCGGTGTAGTCTGATGGTTCGGTGAGAGAAGGTGGAAACGAAGGGTATCAGGTGTGGTGGAGAGGAAGGGTTGTGGTGTGTGGGTGGGGTGTGTCTATGGGGTGAGCTTGGGCCGTACCTGTCCTTGGGTTTGGGGTTAGGTTTAGGGTAAAGGGTAGGGAGTAGGTTGGGGTTAGGACAGGGGGACAGGGGTGGGTTAGGGTCAGGGGAAAGGGGTAGGTTGGGGTTAGGATTAGGGTGTGAGATGGGGGGTGGGTTAGGTTTAGGGTGGGGGAAGGGATGGGGGTCAAAGGTGGAGGAGGGATGGGGATACAGACCCAGGTTCGGGTAGGGGGGAGGACTTACCGACGGCCCAAGCTCATGGACCTGGGGTGAAGAGGAAGGGTGCAGGGGTGGAGAGAGGGAAAGAGAGCGAGTGGGAGCGAGAGAGGCCACTGTGGAATATTTGATGGTGCGGAGGAAGCGTTTGGAATAGCCTCTGGTACGTAGGCTATGGAAAAGAGTACTGGTGGCGGTGTGGAAATCTTGAATGTTGCTACAAATACGAAAAAAGCGGATGAGTTGTGATTTTATGATTCCTTTAAATGTATGTTTGGGGTGATAGCTGGATTTATGGAGTAAAGCATGTGTGTCCGTGGGTTTGAAATAAACTTTTGTCTGTAATGTTTTGTGGGTGGTGTTGGTGAGGCCGAAAAAAACTGTGGTATCTAGAAAATTGATATGTGAAGTATTTATTGTGTATTTGACGGTGATAGAGGGGTGATGGTTATTAAGAATGGATATGAATTCTGGAAATTTTGAATGATCATGTGGCCAAATACCGAAAATGTCATCTAAAAACCTGAGGTAGAGTGATGGTTGAAGGGGGCATTTGGCTAGGGCTTCTCGCTCCCACTCGCTCATGTAGAGGTTGGCATAAGCTGGGGCGAATCTCTGACCCATGGCTGTCCCGTGGACCTGTAAATAAAACTGATTATTGAAAAGAAAATCGTTATTGTTTAGACAGAGTTCTATTAGTTGTAGGAGTTCTGAGTCAGGGCGTGAAGGATCCGGATTTCTATTGAAGATGGTGCGAAGTGTTTGTAAACCTAGGTGGGTGTTGATGTTAGTGTAGAGGTTATTGATGTCTATAGTGAAGAGAAGTGATTGGGGAGGGACAGCCATGGGTCTGATGGTGTCAATGAAATGATATGTGTCTTTGATATAACTGGGATGGTGGGTGGAGAGGGGACCTAGAAAGTGATCAATGTACTGGGCGATATGGTAAGTGGAACTGTTGCAATCCGAGACTATGGGTCTGCCAGGAGGAACCTCAGAGGGAATTGTCCAGGTCTGTGGGTCTTTGNGGGGGGGGGGTTTAAGATAAGGGGGTGTATTTGGGTCTAAAAGTTGGGGCAGGAAAGGTAAGTGCTTGGGATAAAAATAAGTGCTAAAAGAATAAAAGATAAGTGCTTAAATAATGT
>NW_019174597.1:9498-14396 GCF_002260705.1 Seriola dumerili | reverse complement strand
CGAATAATAATAATATAATAGGTTGGTCTGAGGAAGATCTAGAATTTAGTGTTAAAAAAATAAAAACTATGAAGAGTGTTTAAAGGTTTAATTAAATTAAAGAAAGACTAAGACAAAGATAAAATTGTACGAAAAGATTAAGATAAGGGGGTGTATTTGGGTCTAAAAGTAGGGGCAGGAAAGGTAAGTGCTTGGGATAAAAATAAGTGCTAAAAGAATAAAAGATAAGTGCTTAAATAATGTTAGTAAGAACACAACATGCATACAATTTATAAAATATTAGTATATAAAAAAAGGGGGGGGGGGGGGGGAAATTTCCCCCCCCTTTTTTTAAAAATTAAAAATTTGGAATTTTAAAAAAAGGGGGGGGAAATTTCCCCCCCCTTTTTTTAAAAATTAAAAATTTGGAATTTTAAAAAAAGGGGGGGGAAATTTCCCCCCCCTTTTTTTAAAAATTAAAAATTTGGAATTTTAAAAAAAGGGGGGGGAAATTTCCCCCCCCTTTTTTTAAAAATTAAAAATTTGGAATTTTAAAAAAAGGGGGGGGAAATTTCCCCCCCCTTTTTTTAAAAATTAAAAATTTGGAATTTTAAAAAAAGGGGGGGGAAATTTCCCCCCCCTTTTTTTAAAAATTAAAAATTTGGAATTTTAAAAAAAGGGGGGGGAAATTTCCCCCCCCTTTTTTTAAAAATTAAAAATTTGGAATTTTAAAAAAAGGGGGGGGAAATTTCCCCCCCCTTTTTTTAAAAATTAAAAATTTGGAATTTTAAAAAAAGGGGGGGGAAATTTCCCCCCCCTTTTTTTAAAAATTAAAAATTTGGAATTTTAAAAAAAGGGGGGGGAAATTTCCCCCCCCTTTTTTTAAAAATTAAAAATTTGGAATTTTAAAAAAAGGGGGGGGAAATTTCCCCCCCCTTTTTTTAAAAATTAAAAATTTGGAATTTTAAAAAAAGGGGGGGGAAATTTCCCCCCCCTTTTTTTAAAAATTAAAAATTTGGAATTTTAAAAAAAGGGGGGGGAAATTTCCCCCCCCTTTTTTTAAAAATTAAAAATTTGGAATTTTAAAAAAAGGGGGGGGAAATTTCCCCCCCCTTTTTTTAAAAATTAAAAATTTGGAATTTTAAAAAAAGGGGGGGGAAATTTCCCCCCCCTTTTTTTAAAAATTAAAAATTTGGAATTTTAAAAAAAGGGGGGGGAAATTTCCCCCCCCTTTTTTTAAAAATTAAAAATTTGGAATTTTAAAAAAAGGGGGGGGAAATTTCCCCCCCCTTTTTTTAAAAATTAAAAATTTGGAATTTTAAAAAAAGGGGGGGGAAATTTCCCCCCCCTTTTTTTAAAAATTAAAAATTTGGAATTTTAAAAAAAGGGGGGGGAAATTTCCCCCCCCTTTTTTTAAAAATTAAAAATTTGGAATTTTAAAAAAAGGGGGGGGAAATTTCCCCCCCCTTTTTTTAAAAATTAAAAATTTGGAATTTTAAAAAAAGGGGGGGGAAATTTCCCCCCCCTTTTTTTAAAAATTAAAAATTTGGAATTTTAAAAAAAGGGGGGGGAAATTTCCCCCCCCTTTTTTTAAAAATTAAAAATTTGGAATTTTAAAAAAAGGGGGGGGAAATTTCCCCCCCCTTTTTTTAAAAATTAAAAATTTGGAATTTTAAAAAAAGGGGGGGGAAATTTCCCCCCCCTTTTTTTAAAAATTAAAAATTTGGAATTTTAAAAAAAGGGGGGGGAAATTTCCCCCCCCTTTTTTTAAAAATTAAAAATTTGGAATTTTAAAAAAAGGGGGGGGAAATTTCCCCCCCCTTTTTTTAAAAATTAAAAATTTGGAATTTTAAAAAAAGGGGGGGGAAATTTCCCCCCCCTTTTTTTAAAAATTAAAAATTTGGAATTTTAAAAAAAGGGGGGGGAAATTTCCCCCCCCTTTTTTTAAAAATTAAAAATTTGGAATTTTAAAAAAAGGGGGGGGAAATTTCCCCCCCCTTTTTTTAAAAATTAAAAATTTGGAATTTTAAAAAAAGGGGGGGGAAATTTCCCCCCCCTTTTTTTAAAAATTAAAAATTTGGAATTTTAAAAAAAGGGGGGGGAAATTTCCCCCCCCTTTTTTTAAAAATTAAAAATTTGGAATTTTAAAAAAAGGGGGGGGAAATTTCCCCCCCCTTTTTTTAAAAATTAAAAATTTGGAATTTTAAAAAAAGGGGGGGGAAATTTCCCCCCCCTTTTTTTAAAAATTAAAAATTTGGAATTTTAAAAAAAGGGGGGGGAAATTTCCCCCCCCTTTTTTTAAAAATTAAAAATTTGGAATTTTAAAAAAAGGGGGGGGAAATTTCCCCCCCCTTTTTTTAAAAATTAAAAATTTGGAATTTTAAAAAAAGGGGGGGGAAATTTCCCCCCCCTTTTTTTAAAAATTAAAAATTTGGAATTTTAAAAAAAGGGGGGGGAAATTTCCCCCCCCTTTTTTTAAAAATTAAAAATTTGGAATTTTAAAAAAAGGGGGGGGAAATTTCCCCCCCCTTTTTTTAAAAATTAAAAATTTGGAATTTTAAAAAAAGGGGGGGGAAATTTCCCCCCCCTTTTTTTAAAAATTAAAAATTTGGAATTTTAAAAAAAGGGGGGGGAAATTTCCCCCCCCTTTTTTTAAAAATTAAAAATTTGGAATTTTAAAAAAAGGGGGGGGAAATTTCCCCCCCCTTTTTTTAAAAATTAAAAATTTGGAATTTTAAAAAAAGGGGGGGGAAATTTCCCCCCCCTTTTTTTAAAAATTAAAAATTTGGAATTTTAAAAAAAGGGGGGGGAAATTTCCCCCCCCTTTTTTTAAAAATTAAAAATTTGGAATTTTAAAAAAAGGGGGGGGAAATTTCCCCCCCCTTTTTTTAAAAATTAAAAATTTGGAATTTTAAAAAAAGGGGGGGGAAATTTCCCCCCCCTTTTTTTAAAAATTAAAAATTTGGAATTTTAAAAAAAGGGGGGGGAAATTTCCCCCCCCTTTTTTTAAAAATTAAAAATTTGGAATTTTAAAAAAAGGGGGGGGAAATTTCCCCCCCCTTTTTTTAAAAATTAAAAATTTGGAATTTTAAAAAAAGGGGGGGGGGGGGGGAAATTTCCTGCCCCTATTTCTAAAATTCCAAATGTTTAATATTTAAAAGAAAGGGGGGCTGAGTAGAAAAAGTAAAATATGCACCTCCCGTCCTGGCCTGGATTCGAACCCCAGTCTGCCGTGTGGCAGACCAGGGTCTTAACCTTTCTGCTGTCTTACCAGTTGTGGTGTAATGGGATCCGCATGGCCCAAGAAATGCAGGAACAGGCTCGGGAGTACCGCATCCGGAGGTGGGTGGTGTGGTTGTCCTTCTTTTCAGTCAACGTTTAAACCTCCAGGTACGGTGGTCCCGAGCCTGTGGATCCAAATCTTCTCCGCTCTCTTCCTCTGCCCACAGGTCCAACGGTCATTATTTTCTAAAACAGTTATGATGAGGTGGGTGGGGGGATGTAATTGGAAATGTTGTACCAAGGGGGTGGTAAGTCGGCCTTCCCCAATGCTATACAGGTGCTGGGATAGGCGGGGGTGAGTGGAATGTTTGGTTTCTCCGATATAGTGTTTATTGCAAAGTGTGCATGTGATTATATAGACTATATTGGTGGTGGTGATGGAGAAGGAGCCGAGAGTGGGAAATGCTAAATTACTGAATGGGTTATGGATGAATTTTCTGTTCCTATAGTGATGATTGTGAGGAAGAGAGAGTATGGGTCTGTGGTCGGTAAATTGTGATCTGATGAGGATGGATTGGAGGCTCTTGTGTTTTCTATTGGCTGAGATGATACGGTGGTTCTGGAAAGCTGGATGTTGGGACTGTAATATGGTAAAGTTGTGTTTGATGGTGCGGTGTAGTCTGATGGTTCGGTGAGAGAAGGTGGAAACGAAGGGTATCAGGTGTGGTGGAGAGGAAGGGTTGTGGTGTGTGGGTGGGGTGTGTCTATGGGGTGAGCTTGGGCCGTACCTGTCCTTGGGTTTGGGGTTAGGTTTAGGGTAAAGGGTAGGGAGTAGGTTGGGGTTAGGACAGGGGGACAGGGGTGGGTTAGGGTCAGGGGAAAGGGGTAGGTTGGGGTTAGGATTAGGGTGTGAGATGGGGGGTGGGTTAGGTTTAGGGTGGGGGAAGGGATGGGGGTCAAAGGTGGAGGAGGGATGGGGATACAGACCCAGGTTCGGGTAGGGGGGAGGACTTACCGACGGCCCAAGCTCATGGACCTGGGGTGAAGAGGAAGGGTGCAGGGGTGGAGAGAGGGAAAGAGAGCGAGTGGGAGCGAGAGAGGCCACTGTGGAATATTTGATGGTGCGGAGGAAGCGTTTGGAATAGCCTCTGGTACGTAGGCTATGGAAAAGAGTACTGGTGGCGGTGTGGAAATCTTGAATGTTGCTACAAATACGAAAAAAGCGGATGAGTTGTGATTTTATGATTCCTTTAAATGTATGTTTGGGGTGATAGCTGGATTTATGGAGTAAAGCATGTGTGTCCGTGGGTTTGAAATAAACTTTTGTCTGTAATGTTTTGTGGGTGGTGTTGGTGAGGCCGAAAAAAACTGTGGTATCTAGAAAATTGATATGTGAAGTATTTATTGTGTATTTGACGGTGATAGAGGGGTGATGGTTATTAAGAATGGATATGAATTCTGGAAATTTTGAATGATCATGTGGCCAAATACCGAAAATGTCATCTAAAAACCTGAGGTAGAGTGATGGTTGAAGGGGGCATTTGGCTAGGGCTTCTCGCTCCCACTCGCTCATGTAGAGGTTGGCATAAGCTGGGGCGAATCTCTGACCCATGGCTGTCCCGTGGACCTGTAAATAGAACTGATTATTGAAAAGAAAATCGTTATTGTTTAGACAGAGTTCTATTAGTTGTAGGAGT
>NW_019174597.1:0-9473 GCF_002260705.1 Seriola dumerili | reverse complement strand
TTCAATTACTGTGCACTAGGACCTCACTGATCTGACAGGGATGGATGGTGAATGAAGAGTAGACAAGGTGGTCTTCCCACTCAAGGGATCCAGGGTTCGAACTTCCGCAGGCAGAGCACCGGGCAGAGAGAAGAGCACGGGACCTGGCTGGCATATAATTTAACCAAGGAGTAGCGGGCCAGCAAATAATGAAACCAATAATACAAAGATAGATGTGAAGTGTTAAAAAATAATAATTTCAAATAGAAATTATAATGTCACAAATAAACTTATAAATAGAAAAGTATATATAAGAAAAAGCGGGGTTGGCTCGGGAACCAGAACTGCCCAAATTAGATGGCCATGCGCGGATCACCATGGGAGTGCAGGAAAAAAAAAAAAAAAAAAAAAAAAAAAAAAAAAAAAAAAAAAAAAAAAAAAAAAAAAAATAAGTTTATGTTAATAGAGTCTAACTCAAATAGAATTTAATAAATTTCGGTTATTTGTATTGATAAAATAATATAATTGTCTAAAGGAATCTAAAAAACTGTAGGTTAGACAGGATGAAAGCTATGACCAGAGTTTGAATTTCAATAAAGAAAGACTAACACAAAGATGCAATATTTATTGAAACACAAGGGGGGGGGGCGGTGTTAAGATAAGGGCGTGTATATTTGGTCTAAAAGTTAGGCGGCAGGAAAGGTAAAGTAGCTTGGGCATAAAAATAAGCTGCCTAAAAAGGAATACAAAGATAAGTGCTTTAAAATAATGTTAGTAAGGACACAACATGCATACAATTTATAAAATATTAGTAAGAAAAAAAGGGGGGGGGGGACGGGGGAACTTCCTGCCCCTATTTTTTCTACAAAATTCCAAATGTTATAATATTTACAAGAACAAAGGGCTGAGATAGCAACCAAAGCTCAAAAAAATCTAATAGCACCTCCCGGCATCGTCGGGCCCCTGGATTCGAACCCCAGTCTGCCGAGCTATCAACGTTGCAGTATTGTGGCAGCGACCAGGGTCTTAAAACCTTTCTGCCTGTCTACCCACGTTGTTGGTGTAATGGCATCCTGCATGGCCCAAGAAAATTGCCAGAAACAGGCTAGGAGACTACCGCACCCGGAGGTGCGTGTGTGTGTCGGTTGTCCTTCTTTTCAGTCAACGTTTAAACCTCCAGGTACGGTGGTCCCGAGCCTGTGGATCCAAATCTTCTCCGCTCTCTTCCTCTGCCCACAGGTCCAACGGTCATTATTTTCTAAAACAGTTATGATGAGGTGGGTGGGGGGATGTAATTGGAAATGTTGTACCAAGGGGGTGGTAAGTCGGCCTTCCCCAATGCTATACAGGTGCTGGGATAGGCGGGGGTGAGTGGAATGTTTGGTTTCTCCGATATAGTGTTTATTGCAAAGTGTGCATGTGATTATATAGACTATATTGGTGGTGGTGATGGAGAAGGAGCCGAGAGTGGGAAATGCTAAATTACTGAATGGGTTATGGATGAATTTTCTGTTCCTATAGTGATGATTGTGAGGAAGAGAGAGTATGGGTCTGTGGTCGGTAAATTGTGATCTGATGAGGATGGATTGGAGGCTCTTGTGTTTTCTATTGGCTGAGATGATACGGTGGTTCTGGAAAGCTGGATGTTGGGACTGTAATATGGTAAAGTTGTGTTTGATGGTGCGGTGTAGTCTGATGGTTCGGTGAGAGAAGGTGGAAACGAAGGGTATCAGGTGTGGTGGAGAGGAAGGGTTGTGGTGTGTGGGTGGGGTGTGTCTATGGGGTGAGCTTGGGCCGTACCTGTCCTTGGGTTTGGGGTTAGGTTTAGGGTAAAGGGTAGGGAGTAGGTTGGGGTTAGGACAGGGGGACAGGGGTGGGTTAGGGTCAGGGGAAAGGGGTAGGTTGGGGTTAGGATTAGGGTGTGAGATGGGGGGTGGGTTAGGTTTAGGGTGGGGGAAGGGATGGGGGTCAAAGGTGGAGGAGGGATGGGGATACAGACCCAGGTTCGGGTAGGGGGGAGGACTTACCGACGGCCCAAGCTCATGGACCTGGGGTGAAGAGGAAGGGTGCAGGGGTGGAGAGAGGGAAAGAGAGCGAGTGGGAGCGAGAGAGGCCACTGTGGAATATTTGATGGTGCGGAGGAAGCGTTTGGAATAGCCTCTGGTACGTAGGCTATGGAAAAGAGTACTGGTGGCGGTGTGGAAATCTTGAATGTTGCTACAAATACGAAAAAAGCGGATGAGTTGTGATTTTATGATTCCTTTAAATGTATGTTTGGGGTGATAGCTGGATTTATGGAGTAAAGCATGTGTGTCCGTGGGTTTGAAATAAACTTTTGTCTGTAATGTTTTGTGGGTGGTGTTGGTGAGGCCGAAAAAAACTGTGGTATCTAGAAAATTGATATGTGAAGTATTTATTGTGTATTTGACGGTGATAGAGGGGTGATGGTTATTAAGAATGGATATGAATTCTGGAAATTTTGAATGATCATGTGGCCAAATACCGAAAATGTCATCTAAAAACCTGAGGTAGAGTGATGGTTGAAGGGGGCATTTGGCTAGGGCTTCTCGCTCCCACTCGCTCATGTAGAGGTTGGCATAAGCTGGGGCGAATCTCTGACCCATGGCTGTCCCGTGGACCTGTAAATAAAACTGATTATTGAAAAGAAAATCGTTATTGTTTAGACAGAGTTCTATTAGTTGTAGGAGTTCTGAGTCAGGGCGTGAAGGATCCGGATTTCTATTGAAGATGGTGCGAAGTGTTTGTAAACCTAGGTGGGTGTTGATGTTAGTGTAGAGGTTATTGATGTCTATAGTGAAGAGAAGTGATTGGGGAGGGACAGCCATGGGTCTGATGGTGTCAATGAAATGATATGTGTCTTTGATATAACTGGGATGGTGGGTGGAGAGGGGACCTAGAAAGTGATCAATGTACTGGGCGATATGGTAAGTGGAACTGTTGCAATCCGAGACTATGGGTCTGCCAGGAGGAACCTCAGAGGGAATTGTCCAGGTCTGTGGGTCTTTGTGGATTTTTGGTAAGAGGTAAAAGTAACGGGGTCGTGGGTGGTCTGGTCCGAACTAAATAGTCTTTTTGTTTTGATTTAATGTATTTTTTATGGTAGAGGGTCTGAATGATATTCCTGAGGGTCGTCTGGGTTTGTGGCTGGATGGTCTCGTTGAGGGGTCTGTAGTAGGTAGTGTCTGTTAGTTGTCTGTTTGCTTCCGTCAGGTATTGTTGTCTGTCCATGATTATTATTTTTGAACCTTTGTCTGCTGGTTTTATTACGATGTTGGGGTTGCAAATCAGGTCAGTCAGGGCCCTGCGCTCCGGCCCCGACAGATTGTCCGGGACATCTGTCGGGGGCCGGAAACGCTGAAGGGCCCTTTTATTTTTTGTGATGAAATGGTGGGTCAAAGGATGGAGGCTGTCGGAATGAGGTTCCCAGTGAGATGGGTGGGTGAAGGGTAGTGATTGTCGGTCTGGTTGGAAATGGAAGTAGTCGATTAGTTTTAGTCTTCTATGGAATTTGTGAAGGTCCCTCTGAAGCTCCTCCCGGTCTAGTTTGGTGGGGCGTGGAATGAAAGAAAGTCCCCTCTCCAGGAGGGATAACTGTGAGGGGGATGGGGAAAAGAGGGTAGACAGATTGAGAATGTTAGAGGGGGAGTTCCACCCCAGGTCCTGTGTGGGTGTGTGTGTGTCCGGGTTGGCTTTATAGGTTATTGTAAATTTAGTTGGTCTAACCAGTTGTCAAAAATCTGTTTTGCTGTTGTGGGTGTCCAATGAATGTTATCTTTTTCTGTTGTGAAGGTGTCGTGTGGGATTTCTGCTAAAAATGGAAAGTGTGTGGTCATGATATTGTTGATGAGAGTGAGGTTACCTTTTTGAGTTGGGGTGAGATGGGGTGAAAAGTTCATGATAGGGAAATAGATGTCAGCATTGGGGAAGGTCGACTTTGCCTGCCGGAAGAGGGTCTTCAGTTGTTTGGTGGTGGTCTGCCTGGGGTCCTGGTCCCTATTGTTGATCCCGATGGAAAAGACCACTATCTTGACGGTCGGGTTGGGGATGGACTTTTCCAGAACTTTGAGAAAGTGGTAAGAATTGGCTCCAGGGTAGCTGTCCAGTTGTACTTGTTGGTGGTTATGGGGTGGGATGCGGTTTATATTTGAATCTCCAAGGATCAGGACTGGCTTTCTAGGTTTGAAAAACCAGTCCTGGATCTTACGGCTGGGGCGTGCAATGTGGTAGGTTGGTTTGCTGAGGGTCTGTCCTGAAGATGATGCGGTTGGGGTTGTGGAAGGGAGAGGATGAGGGATGGTGGTGGGAGTCCTGGATTCTTCAGTGGTGGGTTGGGGATAGCCGGCTGAGGTTATTGCTGGAGGTGGGGTGGAGTTATGGCAGGGTGGTATTGGGAGGTCTTCATTGGGTGAGTCGGGGATATCCGGTTCTGGTTCAGGGCAGGGATGTGTTAGGAGCGGAGGGGAGGAGTGATGGAGAGGGGGTGAGCTGGAAGAGGTGAATATGGGGTAGGAGGGGGAGTTGGGTGGGAAACAATGGGAGATAGAGAGTTGTAGGGGGGAAGAGGTAGATGCCGGAGGTGAAGTCTGTTGGGGTGGAGAGGATTGGTCCATGATGAGGGGGGTCTTGGGGTTGTGTGGGAGTGAAGGTGGTGCAGCAAGCGGGGGGCCCGCATGGGACAGTGCACCCCTCACAGAATTTGAAAGAGAGGGCTCAGAGTGGGTTATGTTGAGGTTATGGATAACCTTGTTTGACCCTTTCATCATGTTAGCCGATTCTCTGGCTATGGTAGGTCTTTTTTCTGTTTGGGGTACTGTCTGTCCCGTTGGGTCCACCCGGGTTGCTGCACCATCTGTGTGGGGAGAGGAGGTGAGAATGGAATCAGTGATATGAACGGAGACATTGGAATGGGTACTGAGGGTGAGGGTTTGTAATTCTACTGGGTTTTGGGGTTGGCGGGGGGAACCGTGGACTTGAGCTGTTGCTTCAATGGTGGTTTTGGGCTTGATGAACTTGCTGGGTGGGGGGGTGAGGGGTAGGATGGGGGAGAGGGGTGTGTGGGGAACCGTTGGCTGCTGGTCTTCTATTGTTGGTAGGGGTCCCCAGGTGACTTTGCGGGTCCGGTGTTCTGTTGGTGTTGAGGTGGTTGGAATGGTTGTTGTTTCTTTCGTGTCTATGGGGTGTTGTGTTGTTTTTCCGGGGTGTGTCTTGGCTGGTGGTGGTGGTCGGATGGGTCCTCTTCGGGTGGGTAGGGGGTGGGGGGACTTTGTATAAATGGGGTAGGATGGGGGCAAGGTAGTGGGCTTGGGTATAACAGTCTGTTGGGGTGTAGTCTGGGTGCCAGTTGTAGTTTGGTGAGGTTCTTCCTTTTGGATCGGTGTGCAGGGGGAGGGAGATGACTTGATTTCTTCAGATAGTGACTTCCGGGGGCCTAAGTAGAGGGATAGTGCACTTGGGGCAGCAGGTCTGGGCAGGGGAGGATAGTTTTCCTCTGGGATGGTGGGTAAATTGTTGGTTGTGGACTGCTGGTGGTCTGGTCGTGGGGTTGTAGTGGTTGTCTGGGGTGGTTGTAGAAGTTCTTGTATTGAGTCCAGGGTGGCTGTGGATAGTCTGGTCCCATACCTTTTTCTGGCCCAGCCGGTGGCTATTTGTAGGGCTAGTGGGTTGTGAGGAGTTGTGTCTGTATGGCTGGTTATTGTGGTATGGTAGTGTTGTTGTAAAATTGCTATTGTATTGCGCATCCATTGAGTTGTGTTGCTGTGTATTCTATTTCTAGTATCTGTGGTGGGTGTGGATGGCTTGATAAAATCAGTGAGCCGGTTAACCTGTCTTAGCATTCCTGGTGGAAATGTACCTGAATGTAGTGCTGTGTCCATGATTTGTTTATGGTGAAATGCTTGGATGAGTTTAAAGTAGTGTTTGCTTGCCTGTCTTGTTTCCGGGTCCGGTGGGTGATTGAGTGTGGATTGTTGAGTGTTGTTAGAAATTCTATGTGTGTGTGGTTGTATGTTAATGTCCATAAGTGGTGTGGGTGTATGAGTGGATGTGGGTGTATGTGTACGTGTGTGTGTGTTTCTGTGTGTGGAGGAGCCATTATGTGCCCCGCTCCTATGTGTGGACCTTGCTCTAAAAATGTTAAACATGCAGGTGGAGAGCTCTTACCTTTTTGCTGCTGTAGTAGGTGATCTTGATGTGAATCTCCGGGGTGGTGGTTGTAGTGCTTTAATCCGGGGTTGAAACAGGTGCTCGTTGCTTGGCAGTCCTGTGTTGGTGGTGGTTGAAGATGGTGCTTGTAGGTAGTGAGTTATTGTTTATATTCCAGATGGTGGTCCTGATGGACTTGCAGGTTGACAGTTAAAAAACAAATAAAAAGAGTCTTTTTGCCTGTTTGTTGGGCTGGCAGAGCCCTCCACCAGTGTTTTAAAACCAAACTTTATTAAATAATTTGATTAAAAACACCAATATAAACCAATTAAAAACCACTCAAGTTGAGGGTATAAAAGTTCTTAATATAAACAATAAAATCAGAGTAAAAGCCTTACGCAGAAGAGCGGGTGCGGGGGTCCCGGAGTTTCGCAGGCCGTGCTGCTTCCTCAGGGGATGGGGGGTAGGGTTAAGGGTTAGGTTAGGGTTTAGGGTTAGGGTTAGGGTTAGGGTTCAGGGTTAGGGTTAGGGGTTAGTTTCTAGTTAACAGATGTTTTGCCACTTATCCGTACCCCCCTACATACTCTTTTAAGGTCTGTAGCTTCTGATAGGAAGGTCGTAAGAGACTGAAACAAGTAGTTCCACCCCACTAAGATGACTTATCGGCCACGCCTTGTCAAGGATAAACCACATCGCCTGTTGGGGCCTTTACGGTTCCCAATTGATGGATTGCGTAAAAAAAGCATTTTAAATCGGACTAGGTATCTCGGAAACCGTAAAGTTCTAGAGACGAATTGGGACCAAGGCTGGCGTGTATTTCAGCGCGCCTAATTAGGTTGCACCTACCCCACCCCGTGTCCTCTACGACCGTTATACGGTTCTGGAGTTTACATAAGCAAAACGTATTTTCCCATAGGAAATGATGTGAGCGATTGTGTACTATGCAATACTGACTCAAGTGGTTGAAGATCAATCTCTTGTAGGAAACCCATTTAGGAGCTGTTTCAGATATTTGGAGTCGATAAGGTATCTGCCTCTCAAGAGACATTTTTGACTAGTGTTAACATTTTGTCCTATGGGTTCAACATGGCAGTATGATCCCGGGAGTGGCCTGGTTACCGTTGAAAGAAGGAGGCTGGTGGCGAAGTTTGAGTGGAATGGATAGCCTTGGTTCAGGTGCTCTATGATCTTGCGTATTCAGGAATGCTTTAAGCTTAGACCGCTTAACAGAGTATGGTAGGGGGGTACGATAGGTGGCAAAAGCTCTTGTTACGCATAACCCTAAACGTGACCTACCCTAACCCTAACCTAAGACTAACCTTGTATTTTCCCTGGCCTGAATACTTACACTACCTAAACCATTTCTGGGTGGCTTGGGCCTAACTAAACTCACGGTTTGTGCAACACAGCACCCTTCTTGATTGGCTTACTCATGTTGGTGGTAAAGGGCAGAGATTTGGCCATTGAGAGTGCTTGATGGCCACAACCAGTGTAGCGTTACCTGTGGAAGCGAAGTACATTCTGTGGAAGAACGAAACATTACAACACTTACCTGAATCCTTACCTGACTCCCAGCATATTCTGGGGCACTTACCTTGCATCCTTAGCGCCCGGTAACCACACCCCTGTATATCTGCCATTTGACGACATGAGGAAAAATGTAAATATCAAAACAAGTGATCTTTGAAAAGGGAGGTACATCTATTGAGCTCCAAATGTCTGAAGACATGCTGCATACTGAATGGTTTCTACAAGGCTAGATTCTTGGCTTCAACATTAGTCCAATTTTCAACGCGTACAATCGTCTCCCATGGTCAATTTCCTAATGGGAAAAACGATTCTTGGCTTCTAACTCCGAAGATAAGGCGTCTGTAGAGACCACGGGGTGAGGTGGCAGTCAGACTAATTAGGGGGCCGCTGAACACGCCAGTCTTGGTCCATTTCTCTCTACGACTTACGGTTCCGAGATACAGCCGATTTAAAATTTTACCGCACATGCATCTTGGGAACGAAGGTCACAAGGCGGTGGGCTGGTAGACCGTTGGAAAGGGCGGTGGCCGAATTTAAGTGGGGGTGGAAACTGTGGTTTCAGGTCTCTACGACCTCTATCAGAAGATACAACCTTAACCTACGAGTATCGGTAGGGGGTACGATAGGTGGCAAATACTCTGTTAACCTGTTAAACTTTTGTGTACCCTAAACCTAACCTAAAAAACCCTAACCCTAACCCTAATCCTAATACCTAACTAAACAACCCTAACGCTAAACCTAACCCCCATCCTGAGGAAGCAGCACGACCTGCGAAACGTCGGGCACCCCGCTCTCTCTGCGTAAGGTTTTACTGCCTGTTTTATTGTGTTTATATTAGAACTTTTATACCTCAACTTTGCAGTGGTTTTTAATAATTGGTTTATATTGGTGTTTTTAATCAAATTACTTCAATAAAGTTTGGTTTTAAAAAACACTGGTGGAGGCCTCGCTTTGCAGCACACAAGGCAGAAAGACTCTTTTTTTCTTTTTTAACTGTCACCTCAAAGTCATCAGACGCAATCATGGAACTATGAACAACTGAACTCACTCATCTCACAAGCACATTCCATCACCACCCATCAACCGGACTGCCAAGCGAACGAGCACCTGTTTTCAACCCGGATTAAAGCCACTACAACCCACCACACCGGAGATTCATCAGATCAAGCCACCTACAGCAGCAAAAGTAAGAGCTGCTTCCACTGCATGTTTTTTAACATTTTTAGAGCAAGGTCCACAATAGGGCGGGGCACATAATGGTCCTCCACACAAAACACACACGCTTCCAACACGCATATTAGCACATTACAACAACACCATATCGCATCAGTACACCCCACCACTGTATGGACATTAACATACAACGCACACAACATATGAATAAATCTTTAACAAAACCAAACATCCCAACTCAATCACCCATCGGACCCGGAAACCAGACAGGCAGAAAACTTTATTTAAACTCATCTCAAGCATTTCACGAATAAACAAATCATGGACAGCAGCACTACAGCCACGTGACATTTTCCAGCCGGAACTGCTTAAGAACAGGTTAACCGGCTCACTGAGACCTTTTAATCAAGCCATCCACCCCCACCACAGATATCTAGAAAATCAGAATACACGGACACACCACTCATTCCAATGGTGCGACATACAATAGTCATTTTAAGCAACAACAATTACCAGACACACAATAACACAAGCCACACAGCACACAAACTTCCCACAACGCCACTGAGCCCTTACAAACTAGCACCGGCTGGGCAGAAAAAGGTATGGGAACGCAAGACTATCCACTG